>NC_135788.1:45347500-45397500 GCF_051106095.1 Pogona vitticeps | reverse complement strand
GGGTTGTGTGAGGGAGAGCCCTCAGGAACCAGAGTGGGGTGGGGGGGAAAAGAAGGAAGGAAGGAGGGAGGGAATTCTCCACATTCACACTAGATGAATTTTTCTATGGCCATGCTTCGCAAGACGTCCTTGCAAAAACTAGAAAAATTTATCTAGCGAGTCACCAAAAAATTGCAAGATGCTTTTGTCTTGCGAGTTTTTCGTTGCATGAGGCGTTCGTTTTGCGAGGCATCACTGTCATTTTAAATATTGTATTTTAATGATGTTAACCACTGTTATATAGTCAATATTTAAATATTATATTTCATTGTTTGTAAGCCACCTTGTGTCCCTTGCAAGGTGAAAGGCAGGGTAAAATATTTTAAATAAATAAAAAAATTGCCCCTTTGAAAAGCAAAGTGCACCCACAGAACAAACACATAAGGACTGCAAAATTATACAAAAAGAAACACCCCATCAATTCTAGTTCTTAAAAATCCATGAAACAAAGTAGCAGCCATCATGTGTGTGTGTGTTTAGTCGTTTAGTCGTGTCCGACTCTTCGTGACCCCATGGACCAGAGCACGCCAGGCCCTCCTGTCTTCTACTGCCTCCCGGAGTTGTGTCAGGTTCATGTTGGTTGCTTCGCAGACACTGTCCAGCCATCTCATCCTCGGTCGTCCCCTTCTCCTCTTGCCATCACACTTTCCCAACATCAGGGTCTTTTCCAGGGAGTCTTTTCTTCTCATTAGATGGCCAAAGTACTGGAGCCTCAGCTTCAGGATCTGTCCTTCCAGTGAGCACTCAGGGTTGATTTCCTTTAGAACTGATAGGTTTGTTCTCCTTGCAGTCCAGGGGATTCTCAAGAGCCTCCTCCAGCACCACAATTCAAAGGCATCAATTCTTCGGCGGTCTGCTTTCTTTATGGTCCAGCTCTCACTTCCATACATCACGACAGGAAAAACCATAGCTTTGACTATTCGGACTTTTGTTGGCAAGGTGATGTCTCTGCTTTTCAAGATGCTGTCCAGATTTGTCATCGCTTTCCTCCCAAGAAGAAGGCGCCTTTTAATTTCAGGGCTGCTGTCTCCATCTGCAGTGATCATGGAGCCCAGGAAGATAAAATTTGACACTGCCTCCATATCTTCCCCTTCTATTTCCCAGGAGGTGATGGGACCAGTGGCCATGATCTTAGTTTTTTTGATGTTGAGTTTCAGACCGTTTTATGCACTCTCCTCTTTCACTCTCATTACAAGGTTCTTTAATTCCTCCTCACTTTCTGCCATCAGAGTGGTATCATCTGCATATCGGAGGTTGTTGATATTTCTTCCGGCAATCTTAATTCCGGCTTGGGTTTCTTCCAGTCCAGCCTTCCGCATGATGTATTCTGCATATAAGTTAAATAAGCTGGGGGACAATATACAGCCTTGCCGTACTCCTTTCCCAATTTTGAACCACTCAGTTGTTCCATGACCAGTTCTCACTGTTGCTTCCTGTCCCACATATAGGTTTCTCAGGAGACAGATAAAGTGGTCAGGCACTCCCATTTCTTTAAGAACTTGCCATAGTTTGCTGTGGTCCACACAGTCAAAGGCTTTCGCATAGTCAATGAAGCAGAAGTAGATATTTTTCTGGAACTCTCTGGCTTTCTCCATAATCCAGCGCAAGTTAGCAATTTGGTCTCGAGTTCCTCTGCCTCTTCGGAATCCAGCTTGTACTTCTGGGAGTTCTCGGTCCACATACTGCTGAAGCCTACCTTGTAGGATTTTGAGCATAACCTTGCTAGCGTGCGAAATGAGTGCAATTGTACGGTAGTTGGAGCATTCTTTGGCACTGCCTTTCTTTGGGATTGGGATGTAGACTGATCTTTTCCAATCCTCTGGCCACTGTTGAGTTTTCCAAACTTGCTGGCATATTGAATGTAGCACCTTAACAGCATCATCTTTGAAGATTTTAAATAGTTCAACTGGAATGCCATCACCTCCACTGGCCTTGTTGTTAGCCAGGCTTTCTAAGGCCCACTTGACTTCGCTCTCCAGGATGTCTGGCTCAAGGTCAGCAACTACATTGTCTGGGTTGTCCGGGATATCCACATCTTTCTGATATAATTCCTCTGTGTATTCTTGCCACCTCTTCTTGACGTCTTCTGCTTCTGTTAGGTCCCTCCCATTTTTGTCTTTTATCATGTTCATCTTTGCGCAAAATGTTCCTCTAATATCTCCAATTTTCCTGAACAGATCTCTGGTCTTTCCTTTTCTGTTATCTTCCTCTATTTCTTTGCATTGTTCATTTAAGAAGGCCCTCTTGTCTCTCCTTGCTATTCTTTGGAAGTCTGAATTCAAGTTTCTGTAACTTTCCCTATCTCCCTTGCATTTTGCTTCCCTTCTCCTCTCTGCTATTTCTAAGGCCTCGTTGGACAGCCACTTTGCTTTCTTGCATTTCCTTTTCTTTGGGATGGTTTTCGTTGCTGCCTCCTGGACAATGTTACGAGCCTCTATCCAAAGTTCTTCAGGCACTCTGTCCACCAAATCGAGTTCCTTAAATCTGTTCTTTACTTCCACTGTGTATTCATAAGGGATTTGGTTTAGATTATACCTGAGTGGCCCAGTGGTTGTTCCTAATCTCTTCAGTCTAAGCTTGAATTTTGCTATGAGAAGCTGATGATCAGAACCGCAGTCAGCTCCAGGTCTTGTTTTTGCTGACTGTATAGAGCTTCTCCATCTTTGGCTGCAGAGAATATAATCAATCTGATTTCGATATTGCCCATCTGGTGATTTCCATGTATAGAGTCGCCTCTTGTGTTGTTGGAAAAGAGAGCAGCCATCATAATTTTGTGTATTTTTGAGCAATTGGGGAAAATAAAAAAGAAAAGCAAAAAACTAACAATTCTTGCTCTTATCAACAGCATCAGGAAATGTCTCACCAGCCTCATCAGTGAGGAGAAGAACGTTGCAGTTCTTTGGCCTCCTATGTGAATATGAGACAAGCAAGGATCTGTCATCCTTTGTTGATCCACATTGTAACAGATAGAAAAGGTTATGAGCAGGGATGAATAAGCAAAACTCCAGTAAAGAGGACAAGAGAAACTCAAAGAAAGCAGTAGGAAAGATAGATAGTCTGTCTTTATGTATTTCACTTTCCAAAGTGATTTCTTTAAAGAAGTCTGATCATTCTGCTTTTAAACCCAGTTTTCTAAAGCTAGATGTTCATCAGGCAGAGTCCAAGATATGTCCATACATACAATCAAATAGGGAAGATGGCTCCCATACATTAAGAGATCACAAAATCTATCATATTGTCAAAATGAACACATGGCACATACAATAGAACAATGCATTACATTTTCATCTCCTAACAACAGCATTCTTCATCAAGGTTCCAGGCAGACATGTCCTTCCACTCTTTTCACTCTGTGTTGAATGGATACTGAGGATGCTTAATTCTGACTAGGATAAGATGGAGGGGATGTTAGATTTTTAATAAATATTTGTTCACTTCTGCAAACCTTGGAGTATCCCAAGCATGCCAAGAGCTCTCTTTTATTCCTCAGTGGTGCTATACTGGCTACATAGTTATTAGAACATCTGTAGGAGAGACTTCTGCATCGAAATGCAAAGAAAACTTAAATATACATAAAACCATCTGCATCAGTATCTTGTTCATCATAACTAATATGCATTAATGATGCAGTTCTATGCAGTCGTACTTGGAAATATATCTCGTTAAACTCACTGAGCCCAAATACCTGGGACCGAACTTAAAACAAAACTATAGATTTTTTTTCAGAATTTTAACAACAACTCTCAGGTTATAATGAAATTGGCCAACTCTATGGACAGCTGGTTACCTTCCAGAACCACAGAATAACGGACCATTAGATATTAGCTTTTTGCAGTATGGCTAAGATACCAGAAATAAGTGAAGTGAATATTAAAGTGCCAGCTGGTGTAAATTTGACTACAGCTATTTGCATGTGTACACCTGTAGTGAATTAGATACAGTATATATAATCTACATTGAAATTTTCAGTCACTGATACAGTAAAAAGACTATAAAAGCATCATGGTGTGGCATATAATAGAACTAAAGATATAAATCCTTGTTTATCTTGCCTCATATGGGAGGACAACAATATTTTTATCATTATTTGCAAGAATGAATTTCATGGTGCTCTCAACAGAGTTCCTTCATCAGCAATAAGGATGCTCAGTTCAAAAATGTCCATGTTTACAAGCAAGTGTGCAGTTGTGAATTGTGTGAACTGTATAAGACTAGGATGACTGCTGCAGTGCAAATGCTGTAGCCACTGACGAGCCAAGGCTTTGGGCAGCGCGGCTCACTCTTTGCCTCCCACCTTTGGATAATGTGAGACCTTGTAGGTCTGTTGAGAGCTCTAAGAGTGAGGGAGGGACGCCAGGTTATTTAAGGGATGTTCCCCCTATAGCAGCCCTCTTCTTTTTCGGGCACCGAGAGGCAGAGAGCTCCGTTGCTAGCTGTGAATTTCAACTGCCGCCATCTGAGACTTGAGTGTTCCTGAAGGAGGGGAGGGTAGCATCAGCTACCCTGATAATAAACTACCCTGATAATAAACTAGCAGATCTTAGGTTTAGGATAGTGACACTATTACAGAGGCAAAAGGTGTCGCTGAAGGAACTACAGGTGATAGTAGGGCACCTGAACTTCGCCTGTAGAGTGGTGGCTCCTGGGCGTGCATTTCTGTGGTGACTGTGCAATGCCATGAAGGGTCTACATTGACCAAGGCATAGAACCAGGATCACATGAGGAATGAAGGAAGACTTACTAGTATGGAGTCATATTTTAGCACAATTTAATGGGATCTCATTCTGTAAAGGTGAGTTCGAGCTGAAAGCTGATTTCCAAGTTCACTCAGATGCAGCCAGATACTTAGGATTTGGAATTTACTTCAGAGGGAGGTGGTGTGCTGGCACTTGGCCCAATGAGTGGCATCGAAATAGCATTACCAGAGATCTGACATTCCTAGTATTTTTTCCAAGTTCGGTAGTACAGTTTTGGTGTGACAATCAAGCAGTTGTTTACATTATAAACAACCTTACGTCACATTCAGAACGGGTCATGACATTGGTCAGAGCACTTTATATTAAGGGCACTGTAGTTTAACATACTAGTGCATGCCCGACATGTACCAGATCTAGAAAATAGGAGAGCAGATGCATTGTCACACCAACAGATTGAGCTGTTCAGGGAACCAAGGAGTTCCCGGAAATTATGCTCCCAGAGGTCTGGCAAATTGGCTTGAAGATGCAACAAGAGTGATAGATTGGCCCTGGCACAGAGGACAAGGAAGGGTTATTCAGCTGTGAGTATAGAATTCCAGGAATTTAGGAAAATGGTTGACCTGGAGCTGGCTTGGCCGGCACAGTTTGAGCATTTACAGCAATTTATCATACATCTAATTAGAAAGGGACTGGCACCAGGAACTATTCAAGGAAGGCTGTCAGCACTAGCCTTTTACGCAAAAATTAACGGCCATAGTGACCACTCAGGGGATTACCACATAAGGAAAATGATAAAAGGATGGTCCAAAGAGAGGGGTAGAGTCCAAGGTACCAGGGATCCTATATCACCCTCGTTATTAGAATGCATTTGCAAACAGTGGGCGCTCTTATGTAGGGACAAATATGAAAGGGTCCTATTTGACCCCAAACTGAGGAAGAAAAACAGCCACCCACAAATACAGTATTTCTGTCATACATCAAAGGGGTCGCAGACCGCATGGGGAAACTTTTGAAAAAACACAACCTACAAACAGTATTCAAGCCTACCACAAAAAAACAACAAATGTTACGGTCAGCAAAGGACAGAAGGGATCCCCTCACCACTGCAGGAGTATACTGGATACCTTGTAGTTCTAGACAGGTATATACTGGAACCACAAAATGAAGCATCCACACCAGAATCAAAGAATATGAGAGACACTGCAAACTAAAAGAACCGGAAAAATCTGCAGTAGCTGAACATGCCCCAAAACAAGCTGGACATGAAATTCTATTTCAAAATACGGAAATACTGGACAACACCAGCAATCATTACGTTAGACTGCACAGGGAAGCCATTGAAATCCACAAACACCAGCAGAGCTTTAACAAAAAAGAAGAAAGTTTAAAATTCCACAAAGCTTGGCTCCCAGCACTGAAAAATACAGCCTGCAAAAGGTCAACGACCTCTACCTAGCCACAAGGACCGGTGATCACTACACACAAAAGACCAGCTAACAACACACGTCAATCACAGTGACAGATAATCTCTCCTCCTTATCACAACAATGCACCCACAACAAACACACACTGATCACCATAATCACCCATCTCCTGAAAAGGACAACAGCTGATCCTAAAGCTATAAATACTCAACTCCCCGAGACTATGTAAAACAAAGCTGGGAACTAATATACTCTTGGGCCTAGAAGAAGACAGGAGTGTAGGGCAAAGTCTAGGATGTACGCATATCCACTCAGTATATACTGGAAATGAAATTGGGGGAGTAGAGGGGTTAACGAGGCTGGAGTCTCTGACTCCAAAGGGGGAGGAGTTAGTTTAATTTGAGGGGTTAGTTAGGTTTTTTCCTTGGTTTTTTCTCTTTTTCTTCTTCACTTTTTCTGTGGAAAAAAAAATAATAATTGAAAAAACTTTAAAAAAATACTCAACTCCCAAACAAACTGCACCAGAGCACAGAGTGCTACTCCTGTCCTCTGAAGATGCCGGCCACAGAGACTGGTGAAACTTTAGGAAGAACAACCTTCAGAACATGGCCAAAGAGTCCGAAAAACCCACAACAACCATTAGATCCCAGCCATGAAAGCCTTCAGGAATACAAAGAAAGACATCCCTATTTTTCTCATTCACCACTGCTCAGTTTTCCTTCCTAATTTTTAACATACTCTGTCTATACCCATTTTTTCCCTTCAGTTCACAATGAGTTGCCAGAGTCTTCTCTTCTTCTACCTTCTCCAGGAGCACACAGACCTTGAAAATGTTAATTATTTGAACCACAAGCCACAAAATTACCAACCATCATGACCATTGGTCATGGTAAGGTTCTTGGGAACTGTCATCCAAATATTTACTTTCTAACCTCCAGTAAACGTCTTTTGCCACCATCTTCTTGAGAAGTTCACTCTCCTTCCTCTTCTCTGACATAAAGTCAAGGATGGTCCTAGATAAACTTGACTTGGATAGAGATCACCATGTGTGGAAAGGGAAAGTAAAACCTTTTCTTTTTCTCCCATTTTCTTCTTATATTTACCTACTATTGTTCGGGCTGGAACAAAACTTTAAAATTTTACTTTTTTCTTACTGAAGTCCCAGAATCTCAGGAAACTACAGCATTCAAAAGGAGGATTCTGGGAGATATATTTTTTAAAAAAAGTAATGTCTCAAGCTCTGGGAAAACCAAGATAGAGAATTTAAACCTAGGAGCTGTTGTCCAGTAAGCATCCATCCATACATACATCCATACCCTGACAGCCAGCTCATTTCTACCCTCTGTGCTCATGTAGTAGCCAATGTACTAGAAGATAAGGTGGTAAGTAAACCCTCCTATTACCTTTTTTGCCTATACACCAACAAAGATTCCAATTTAGAGCATAATATACATTTACCTGTTGCCTCCACATATATTTATTTAAAATATTTTACCTTTCTTTCCTCCCTAAAAAATGACCCAAGGTGGCTTACATCATTAAAGAACAATATTTAAAACCTAAAGCAGTAAGCATATAGATTTTTGAAAGAGCCAAACAAATATCATGTTCGTTCAGACTGTATATAATGCTCATTCGGACTAGATTTTTCTTTATGAACTTTCCACTAACACCACATGGTAAGAACTGCTATTAGGTGCTCACCAAATAACAACAGCTGAATACCAAGCACTTCTCCTAGTGCTTTAACAATCAATATTCTACATCCTGCAGGATTCTCTCCCCTTGTTTCAGGCTTTCCAATTCAAGACATGAACAGTGCTTGGGCTGGACACTGGCATGTTACAGAGAGAACACATGTATTTTTGTTCCCCCTTCTCAAGCAATTGCAGTTGCAGGACCGTGACCTTCTAGAACTGTGAGAAGCTACTAAGTGCAAAGAACAACAGGTTGTGGGATGCTTATGCATATCCTGTGTGGCTTTGAACAGATACTGCAGAAGGCAACTTTTATAGCGGCAAGGCAGGGAAATATCAGTTTGGATGCAGCAGGTAATTCTCATAGCAACTTTGGGAAGAGCAGCAGCTAAGGCTGGCTGAAGGAAGGGACAAAGCAACCCCCCCCCCAAAAGGATCTGTCAAGTTTTTATTGTAAATTAAATGAAAATAATAAACAAAAGACCTTGTCATCATATTGTGAAGTGAGGGAGACAGATTTTATTTACAATTCTAACATCTATAGAGAATTTATGGATCTCTATAGTCCTTTACAACTTTATATTTCCAGGTTTTGGCCACTGGCCATTCTTAATTAATCAGGACAAGTTTGGCAGCTCAGATTATCCTGATGTTTGGCTGATGAGGAAATGAACATCTTGAGGACACACAGTAGACATATGTTGGGTCATGTAAGTGCCTGGTGTTGTGTCCAACACATGTTTGGAGACACAAACCTTCTCTTTATGTTTTACATGTTTTCCACAGGAAACACAACATCAAAACATTTAGACAGGCTTAGGCAGGATGGCTCTAACACCTGGAAACTGGGGAGGATAGAGTTTCAGCAGGCCACAGCAAACATGGTTCAAACCGTAAGAAACCCTGAATACTGAGCAGCCACAAGGTTTCTTATTAAATTTCCCTAGAAATATCCTATATTTGGCTATATGAATACTACCATTCGTAGTCTTATAACAGTCAGTAAATAAAGAAGTAGGCAGAAATAAGAGGCAGTTACATCCCAGTTCCTCAGTTTTATTTTAAATATGAAGATTTAAGGCAGACCTTGTTCAAACAACTGATTCTGATCCAACTAGTAGTATTAAGGATTCCAGGGGGAATTATCCAATCAGTCCTAAAGTTACTTTCAAAACAACCATGTAGCAACTTCTGTTTATTGTCTTCCCATCCTATATTCTCTTTCCTACCATGGCAAGTTTCCCTAGCAACCACTAATACATGCCCCACCTGGGGTCAAGCAGCAGCTTTTGCTTCATTCTCACCAAAGACTCTGCAGGTCAAATTATGCTTCTTTCCCAGCACAGCCTGTCTAGAAGATTTTTTTTATCACACTTGAGCTAAAGATGCAAGTTCTCCTTTATCAGGTGTAAGCCACTGACAGGCATACCATCCGCCTAACTACTTCATTTGCACATAAATAAACCTGCCTGTGTGAGGTTGAAAGCTGTTTGGGGACATTTTGTCCTTGTAAACATCACCCTCGAGCAGCTCCAGGCAAAAGGACAAGCAAAATCATTTTTACTTACGGTTGGCACAACTTGATAAGGTCCTGGTCAGTGGTGCCGGGTGGAAGGCCTCGGATGTACAGGTTGGTTTTACTCAACTGTTCACCACTGCTGTTGTTGCTGTTGTTGTTGCTACTGTTGGTGCTGGGGCTAGGAGGAGCCATGGAATGTGGAGCTGGTGCATAGGAATGCTGAAAACAAGGGGAAAATATCTTTATTGGAAAAGAAATACTTTACTGATAAGTGAAAGTTGAAGCAATGATCTGTATTTAATGGCATTTTATAAAAAGGGCATTTTATTGTGGGCAATCAGGTGAAAACCATCTTCCTCTTCAAGCAGAACTAATTTCAATTATACATTATAAGAACCACTGTGACATTCTTTCAAAGCAAGATTTTGGTCACTTGACTGCATCGAACTTTCAGGGACATCACTCTTTTAAGAGGTGGAGAAGGGATGTATAAGCCATTTTGGACGTTAGAACACTCAGTATAAGTGTTTCAGATCAATCCATCAGTATAACATTACATGTTCTCACTCAAGCCACCAGATCGTCTACTTGGAGTATGAATTTGAAATGTCCATGTAGTTTGTAAAGGAAACATGCATGCCAGAGATAAGAATATACTATCATTCTCAGAAAAAAGGCATTTTAACATAACAACATCTTGTAAAAATGGACAAGGCTGGGTTTTGCAAAAAACACTACTGACATTTTTTTTTGCACAAAAGGACCTGAAATGTGTAAGATAAACAAAAACCCTTGTACTGTAATTTCATCCAGTAGGGAGAAAACAATGGAATGAAATAAGCAAGAATGAATTAAACAAAGAGGTATATCCTTAATCAGGTATATAAGGAAAGGAGGTGTAATATTTTGTTTTTCTTTTTTTAAACTCACTCAATGATGTAGCATATCCTCCCTCTTCAGTGCTTCTCAGAAGATGGCAAGTGCCAATAATTAAAGAAAACCTTTTCACTTGCCCTGTCATAAGAAACACTATGTACAGTGGGGTCTTGACTTAAGAACGGCTTGAGTTAAGAACATTTTGACTTAAGAACCGCTCTCATAGGAAAATATTGACTTGACTTAAGTACTTAGATTTGAGTTACGAACTGAAAAAAACCACGTGGGAGGCAGGGAAAGTGCAAAATTTGAACTTTCATTTAACTGTTGGCCAGTGAAAAGGGTGCCTGTCTGCTTCCTCACTCCTCCCAGCGTTTAGAGAGTGGATTGGGAGACAGTCTTTGGACTGCCTGGTACTGTCCTGCCTGGACTGTATTTTCCCTGCCTTCCCTGAACCTTTCTTGACCTAAGAAAAAAAAGAAACAAAATACCCACCTCTAGTGGTCGAAGGCAGAATAGCAGCTTCCCATTAGTTTCTATGGACGGAAAAGAGCAGATACGGATCAAATGGTTTTCAATGCATTCCTATGGGAAATGCAGATTTGACTTGAGAACATTTTGACTTGAGAACTGCCTTCCAATACGGATTAAGTTCTCAAGTCAAGACCCCACTGTACATGTTACAGTAAAATTTCAATGAAGTTCTGTAAAACAACATTTTGGGCTAAGTACGTATAACTGTTAGTTGCAAGTATAGGAGATCCACTGAATTAACAGCACTCTGGTAAGTCAACATTTATGTAAATATCTGGGAACCCAAGGTTGGGAACTACTGCAATAGCGTAATGTTGGATGTAGAACACTGCATGTAAACATGTCTTCTGTGTCTAAGGTGTGACCTAGCATGACTGTTTTTGAATGGAATAACAAAACTTCGACACCATCTACATACATTGTTTGTCAAAGGACTGAACCATATTTCAATAACTCCTCCCATCCCACCACTAGCCCCCATCAAGATTCCGTTTTTTTCTGGACTTCACTGTTTTGCAGAATATTTATAATAGTCATTTAAATCAGTTCGCCTAGCTAACAGGATTTATATTAAATTTTTAATTTAATGTTTTATACAAATCAGGAATAAGGAAAACATCCCATTGAACTTATATCTGGCTATAGACTTCCATTCAGACAATAATGTGGCTGAAAGTATTCTATTCTATTCGAATATACTATGCTAAATAAACTCACCAAGGTGCGTACATAATGAAACCAGTTGGTTTCCCTTAACCAATAACTAACAGTCCACCAATGCTGAGATAGATCAAAAGAGGTTTATTGTGACAATCATAATACCTCCTCTGATAAGAGGCCAAAACTGCACTCTTTTCCTACTATACTGCAGTACACTTAGTATGTAATCAGTTTTTGATGCCAAGCATGTCTGTTCTGCTGATTTAGAACAAGAATATTTATTACAAAAGACCAAATTGCAACATTCAGATTACTGCAAGATGACAATCTGAACCTCCAGAAGGTGTAGATGTCATTTTCTTATACAGATGTGGAAGGATAAAATAAAAAATGAGGATCAATTAAGAGGTATTTTTGCAGAGGAAAAATTTCACATTGGTGAATATTGGTAAAACTGGAACAATGGTCGAAAGAGGGGAAAAATAAACTAAAGGATAGGCGATTGACAAAGTTTGAACATATTAATAAAATATGGAGAAGGAAATAAGAGAGAATTAGTAATATTTATAGAATATTTACAGATCAGTTAGGTGTATTAAAAACAATATTCAAAGATGTGCTGGAGATATAAAAAAAGAACTGGGTACATATTGGCATTTCCGGTGGGAATATAAAGTTATACAAAGAGTTTGGAGGAAGGTTTTAAAAGAAATTAGAGAAACAGTAGAAGTCAACATTGGAGCATCATCAAGAATAACACTTTTATTGTTAATAGATAATCATGACATAAATAACTCAACAAAAGAAAAGACTATAAATATGATAGCAGCTCAATTACTTACAGAAAAAACTGGAAGAATTGGATTTTTAACTGCACGAATGGTACAATGAAATTTGGAAAATCGTGATTACAATAAATTAACATCTGAAATGAAGTTTTAAAAAGGAGTGTTGAAGATCAATACATTTAATGAGATAAGGCATGACTTTATAAATGCCATATTGAATAAAGGAAAGGGGGGAAGCAAGAAAATATGTATTTCTAGAAGGGATGAGGCGTCATTTAAAAGATGGATTGAATATTGTTGCGATACTGTATATAGTGTTTATGGATGGTCCCTGAGGTGACGGGTGCACACAGATGTCCTTATATGGATGCAGATCATAAGTTATTTTATTCTCTTGCGCAAATCTGAAAAATTTCAAATGTTTTCTCTCCACTGGGCAAAATTAATGAGAGTTACTGTGTATTTTTTGCACTTCAGCACTTCTGAAATGTTTTTTGCACAGATGAAAAATCTGTCTTTTACACAGAAGACCAAAATGTGTGCAAAATCCAAGGTTTTAAAGATAAGGTTTGTGAAAATGCTACAAGAGAGAGAGAGAGAGAGAGAGAGAGAGAGAGAGATGCTAATCTTTTCACTCTTACAAAATCTCACAACAGTTGCCTATTTTTCGATAATGTGTCAATGCACCCATTTTCATCAAATACAAGATAATGTATTCATATTCATTAAATCCCTCATAATATTTTTTTAATTGAAGCATCCCAAGCTTTGAATAATAAGGTGAAAAGCTGGATCAAGACATCCTGAAGCTAAGCTATACAGAATTTATGACACCCCACAACATTACAAAAAAAGCATGCTTTTTAAGGCTGGCTGGATAGCTCAGTGGTTTTCATTTAGAAGGATGGGAATTCAATTCCTCATTGTGCCCCCTGGAAGTAAAGGCAGCCTGTGTCCTTAAGCTGTACAGTCCTAGATGCCCTTAGAAGAAGGGAATGGTAAACCACTTCTGAGGATTCTCTTCCTAGAAAACCCTGGAGTCGACCACAGATCAGAATTGACTACATGGCACATGGTTAAGTATTATCATATTTTTTTTTCAAAGAGAAAAAAGTTTAACTGCTGTTGCATTATAGTTGCCTTTAATTTAAATTATCTCATGTACCAAGATCCTGAATTGGAGCTTACTCAACTGGTTTATAAATCTGGCACTGTTAAAGTGCCTATCCACTCCTCTACTGATGAAGCAGCCAATTTGCACATACTCTGCTTCCCCTCCATTCCTTGCTCTCTCTCTCTCTCTCTCTCTCTCTCTCTCTCTCTTTCAGCTTACTCTTCTTAGTTCATGTTACATGCCCAGACTGTGGACCATATTTTGGCTATTTCCATAATGAAATTTTTAAACATTGCACATGGGGGGCATTGTTAAGTTCATATGTGGCATATATTCCTTTTTTACCCAGACATTTAGAGCTGACGCTTTACTGAATTAGAGATTCCCAGATTACACGCTAATTCTGTATGTGAAGAACATTCTCTTAAATACATTTATGATTATTGTTACAATACCCGAAAGTTCCTTTGCTCTGCCTTAAAAGCAGAAGCATTTTCTCTCTAGCAAACACAGACATCCAAGAAGCGCCAAATTCATTCCAAAGGACAATTTGTTTAACCAGAAGCACTTCTCTTCTTCCTTAACAGAGTTGTCCTGAACTCTTATCAGTTGCCAGACACACAGAGTTGACTTGTTTTCAGTATCTACAAGCATCTTACCATATCTAGCTATAGCTATAATGTAAACATTTGTGAAGAGAATTTTTAAAAATCTTTTTTTAATGTTAGATGTCCCTCTTCCAAGAAAAAAGGAGAGTAAAACGTTGCTTTTCATGCACTTTGATGCATTCCATAGCGAACGTCTTGCTTTTCATTGCTATCTCTAAAAGATGGTTGCCAACAGCAGAATCATTCAAATTAATGCACTTACATATAAATGGATAAAAACTAAAGATGCAATGATCCAATGAACACTTCAGTCTTTTACTTGTCAGGATGGCTGGCCATCACTGATAAACATGAGAAGTACCTCTCCCAGCTGGACACTATCTCATTATTTACACTCTATAAATAATTAGTTTTGGTGAACTTTGCTAATGAGAGAGATAGCTGTTCTACAAAGTGCTGCCACTAAAAGAGACAATATAGCTTAGGATAAACAGGCCAAGTATTCCACTACATCCTGTAGGGGTCAGTGACCAGCAGGGTGACCATCAACAACAGCTGAACCTTGACTTTCTGCTACTCTTCATATTAAAGGATGACATTGGTAACAAAGAAGAAAAAAAAACTGTTTCAAAAGCATTAGGTTTCACTACCCAGAGCTGTTCCTTTCCTCTATTAATGAGAGTTCTTGAGGTTTCAGCTAGTTTTTATCCCCTTGCTCTCCCTAACTATCCTAGCAAGCCTTCATTCCTTAAGGAAAAATGGGGGAAATAGTTTGAAATATGAGGCTCCCTCTTTACTCTATGCTCAAAAACCCCTTTTGTTACCAGTGGTTGCATGAGCATAACCATCCTTTAGAGTTCTGGCTTGTACAATTTAATGGGAAATGTGGAGAAAACTCTCTTCCTGTGCTTATACAAATTATCCTTTTTATGCAAATTTCTAGAACATGCATTTACAGCAGAACACCAGTTTTACACCTTAAATCTTTGTAAAATCAGCAATAGCTGCAAAAAAAAAAACACTCTTATGATCCCTGATCCCTTCACCCACAAGTGCAACCCTATTCAAAAAGCTTTCTCCATACTGAGTTCTAAATCTTCTTCTAGTCTATCAGAACCCAAGATAGGGCATCATTTCCCTTTATCATTGGTATCACAAGTTCAGCCAACCTTGGAGTAAGCCCAAACACATTTTAGTAGTTTGCAACATCTAAGTTTTATATCAACATATGAAAAAGGAGGATTAGAGTTAAGATTTCCTTTTCCAAATTCAAATCAAGAATTCCACAGAAAAGCAATTATGGAGCAACTAGACATGGCATCACTTGCATGAATACAATTAATATGTTGTTAACAGAGAAGTAAATAGGCACTGCTACCACACATGGTAATTCTGAATTCCCATGTTAATTTTCTTTCAGTTCCCAAATTCTCAGCACTTCAGTAGTTATAGCTTTAGTTTTTAGGAATACAGCTTGGGTTTCAAAAGAGAGATGCCAACAGAATACAAACACAGGTAGCAATGCAAGAGACATAGGTATGGGAAATCTTGAGTCTTTGTAATACAGAGAAATCCTAGTATATGTCAAGTGACTGGAATGGACAAAGAAGAACAGCCAGAATTTGTAAACTGCAGGATTAAGTTAATGCAGCTTTCATGTTGGCCATAACTGCTGACATTTTGAAGGGGGGGGCATTACCTTTTTTTTATTAGTGCAGTTATGACTATGATACAAGACTGGTGACAGTGTGAGAAATATTTGGCATTCATATCAAACCATCTCTAATACACAGTAGAACTGAGAATTAAATGTATCTGTAAAATGAAATAGGAATGGGTACAAATGGAGAAATATGAACTCAAAATTAACAATGATGGTGATGATGTCCAGTCATTCACACTTATAGTAACCCTTACCACGGTTTCCTAGGTAGAATGCACTCAAGATAGCTTTACCTATCCTTTCGTCTGGTGAATACAATTAAGACGACTGCAGAAATCAGAACATGCAGAGACAGATTAAAAACCAGGTTCATTCAAATGAACAGGTGTGAACAGAAATCCTGATGGATGGGGACAAATTGCCAAATTCAAGGTGGAAAAAAGAATGATGGACAAAGCACTTTTGCTATGCATTTGTTCCCAGCATTTATAGTGGTGGACTGTATTAGGCTCATTGGCTATGGATAGTCTTTAAAAGACTATGTGCTCTTTGACCACCACTGCCTACTAAAAATAGTTGACATTAGATTAGAACTTGTACCAAAGTGCAATAACTCTTCAAAATGATGCTTGGTATAACCTATGTACCTTACCCTTCAGGGAAATAGAAGGTCTTCTCATAGTTCAGTACACACATGCCAAAAACAGAATCTCCCCTTTTCACATAATTTATCTTTCTCTTCCTAAAATTTTCTATCCATCTTGGAACATGGTGTTCTCTTCCTATTCAGCTACGACTATGAAGTTAAAGCTGTTTAATTAACTGCTACCTTAATGTTAATTAAAGTTTACTGCCAATTTCAGTTGGATGTAGATCACACTCCGTGTTGTTCCTAGCTGCCAAATACTCTCATATTTAAAATGTAATCAACTGCATTTAACTCGACTATTTTATTTAGGTGCAAATTTCATGTTTCACAAAAAACAGTTTTTAACTATTTCTTTTTTAAAGTTTTCAAAGTATGTTTAACTCAGTAGGGGAAATTTTTAAATAGAATCACAGTGTAATATACTAATCAATCTCAGTCTCCACATATCCATAACAGAGAATGCACTGTTGAAATGTATTGCTTATAGCGAATTTCAATAATAACCTTGAGTTTCATATTAAGAAAAAATACATTATCTCCTTGATTCCCTTGTTGCCTAGCATAAACGTAATTTTTAAATGCAAAATTTATTCTTCTCCATTGCCTACCTTATCAAACAGCAGACACTTAGTCTTAAAACAACAAAGCTGCAATCCTGTATCTACATATCTAAGAACAAACCCAAATGAGCCTAATGGGACCTGCTTCTGAACAAACATGTAAAGGACTTCAGCCAATAAGTCCAGTTATGTGTATGGGTAGCTTTTCCAAAGCCACTCCCACTCACTGATTATGTAAGCTACAGTATTTTTCTACAACATTGCTTTTACTGATGGCATGGATTCAAAACCTTTTCAATGTATTTATTTGCCACTTCCCCCCCCCCCCGCCCCCAAAAGGATCCAAGGCAACAGGAGGCAAATGTTGATGTAGGATGTCACTGCATTTCATCTAAAGAAGGGATGGGACCCTCCCAATATAGTTGTCCCTAGATCATCACCTACAGTATATTGACCCAGATTATCATCTATATTAGGACATAAAGTGATGGCAGTCGGATTGCAACAACATCTGAAGCAAAATCCAACAAACTTTTCAAGATTTGTTCAAAAGAGAGTGGAAATATCTATCAAAAGTCATGTAAACCAAAAATAGTTTTTGACTAAAAAACAGAAGTTGAGTATGAATGAGCACTTAAAATAATTTTCTGTGTGTCATATATAATGTGTTTAAAGGCTAAAAATTGCTCAAAAGTTGTCATGCTTTTTACTTTCAAATTATGTATTTTAAGAGATACATCGTTTACTTTTTCAATGTGCCTTTTTAGGCTTTGAGCTCTTGTATTTTTAGAATGGAATTAAAGTATTATTTTTGTTAATTTATTGTACTTTTTATGCTCCTGTATTTTAGTTTAAATTCTGACTTAATAATTTGCTCATAAATTAAGTATAATTTTCATAATTTTTTAGCCATTGCATCTACAGTTTTTCATAACTGTAAGACTTCAGGATGTTTTCAATAATTGGTGGGGTGTGTTTTGTTTGGTTGTTTTTTGTCTGTGTGCATACGGAACAAAGAAGCAATGTAGATAAATAAAGCTTGTAGAATTAGACAAACTGATATTGCCTGGAATCTTTGAAAAAAATGAAGACTCAGGAATTGATACGCTAATTACAGTGGTGCCTCAATTTATGACCATAATCTGTTCCAAAAGCTGGGTGTAACTCGAAATGGTCGTAAGTTGAAGCGCCATTTCCCATAGGAATACATTGAAACCCCATTAATCCGTTCTGGCTGAAAAAAAATAATCAAAAAAGAGAGCAAAAAATATTCACAAAAATCACTCCCACATCCATACCCAGCCAGCCCCATTGGAACGCAATGGAGCTGGGGGGAAAAATCACAAAAAGCACACACACACACACACACACACAGCCAGTCCCATCAGAAGGATGGGGCTGATAAATAAGTAAGTAAGTAAGTAAGTAAGTAAGTAAGTAAGTAAGTAAGTAAGTAAGTAAGTAAGTAAGTAAGTAAGTAAATAAGTAAGTAAGTAAGTAAGTAAGTAAGTAAGTAAGTAAGTAAGTAAGTAAGTAAATAAATAAATAAATAAATAAATAAATAAATAGCAGAGCAAGCCTGATTGGAACGCGATGGGGCTAAAAAACACCCCACCAAAAACCATCACAGCACAGAAACATAACCCCCCAAACCCAAACCCACCTTGCAATACAAATTAAATGTACTTACTCAGGAGCAGAAAGCAGCACAAGGCAGTCCGAAGCCTCCTCAAATGCACACTCTCTAACCGTTGAGACAAAAGAGCTACAAAGAAGCTCTTTGCTGACCAACGATTAGTACCTACATTTGAATTCCCTACCTTTATTCCCTGCCTCTTTTCCATTTGCAACTCGAAGCTTTGGCCGCAAGTCGAAGCAAAATTTTGTGGCCAGAGCTGGTTGCAACTCGAAATGGTCGTATGTCAGGATGGTCGTAAGTTGAGGCACCACTGTATTTTTGTATTTCTCACAGCAATAACACTCATATTGAACAGTATTATTACATTTCCTAACTGCGAATGGAATTGCTATTTCTTGTTGATATGTTTACTCTCAGCAATACTACTACTGCTACAGTTTTTATGGTTATAAAATGTATCAGCAATTATAATGATAAATATAATACCAGAATGCCAGTAGCCACATACTATCCTCCTCAGAGAAAAAAAAAGAAAGGCAGCATGATAAATCGGAGACAGATTGTATCTAAGGCCTCCACCCCTGCTAAGGGGTTTTCTCTTGAGTGAGGGATTTTCTATGCCCATTCATCCATCCCCAGAAGGATTAGGGACACACACAAGAAAGATCACTGTTAATGACTGTCAAGACAATACCCATGACAAATGGGCGGAGAAGGACTGCCAAAGTAGGATTATCCCTCACCTCCAGTCCTTTGTCCTTCTAACAAGCCCATTCAGACCAGGTGAAACCAACATGGAAGATAGATCAAGGATCTCCTACCACCTCTCCTCAGACTGAAGAAGTTGCTTGGATGAGTAGTGAAATGTTTTGACTAAGAAGAAAGAAGTTCAGTTGCCATGACTCAGCTTCCAGATAACAACACCTGGATGACCGGGAATCTTCACAGATACATTGGCTGGAATCTTAATGGTGTTTGTAAAAGGTTAGTGTAACTTGATGTGTCAAACTACAGCTAGCTGACAAGGTACTAGTGATCAATTTGTTTGTGCAGCTGGCTGTGTGCACATGTACATGACCAAGATGAAGCCCCATGCAAATTAGCCAGAATTAGCCACAGCAAGTTATGCAGACAAAAACAAAGATAACTTTGGCAACTACATGCGTTATCAAAATTAATTTTAACTAATATCATCAAAGATAAAAGATATACTGTAGATGAATATCTGACTTGGATATTCAGTAGTTCTATGAAGGTATTAATGACTCCAGAGGTTTTAACATGCTTAGAGGGAAACACATAGCTTTGCCTCCCTTCATCAATGTTTTGCTTATGTGATCATTGTTGATTCTCAAGAGGACCATTACCCTTTCCAGATGGGCAAGAGTGGGCCCTTGCTTATACAGAGAATGTGATCAAGTTACTTTGCATTTTAGACTCTGCAATGACTCAATAAGCAAAATAGTAATGGATGAGGCAGGCTGAGGCACTCCTCTCTAAAAGTCTTCAATCATCAGATTCAGCAATGCCTGAAAAGAGCTAGTACTGTAGCATATTTGCATTATAGTAAATAGCCTTGCAGCATCTTAAACTCTTATTATTCCATAACAAAATCACACTTGTCCATATACATGACAGACAGAGACAGTCTTAAACTGGTACAATCATCTTCTCCATTTATTCCACATTTAGCTGAACTAAACTAACATAGCTGCCCTCTGGAATTAGGAATGCATTAACAATAAGAAAATGGGGACATGAAATGTTTGGCTTATGTATTAACAACAACTCTAACCATAAATCAATAATTTACTGAATGTTTTATGCCTTTTTTAAAAAAAGCAAGAATGGAGAAAATGCCATTTAAGTACTTTTATCAACACGATCAGCAATTGGAAAATTATAGTCTCTGACACTAGTTCAAATTATGGTGTGGATGAGAAGGTAGTGTGAAAATCAAAACCTTTTTTTATTTGGACTTTTTTATTTGATGCGTTGACAAGCTATCTTTTAGGCTTTTTTATAATAAGCCATCATGGCCATTCTTTGCTCTTCTTAAGACGAAACCCGCCATGCATGACATCATTCTTTGTTGTTAGAACTCCATTAGCAAGCATTTAGTATTCATAATTTGCATTAATGTAAAAAAGGTCATCCTCTTAATATTCACTTCAAAATTGTCCTCAGAGCAGTGATTCATGGCAGAAATTAATAGTTAGCATTTTAGCAGCAGCCAGCTAAAGACATGTTGTCTTCTTCTTTCATTGGATCTAAATATAATGTGAAATGGAGTTTCCATCACTACTTGGTGTGATTTATTGATGTATTTTGAACAAATAAAAAAAAGCTCAGTACTTATAAATGCAAGGAAGATTTATCTCAAAACCAATATCCTATTACCGCGGGAGGGGGGTCCTTTGTGCTTCTGTAGGGCACCCAAGTCATCTTGGCATCATGGTTGGTGCCATGGTTGGCATACAGACTTTTTGACTTGAGAACCGCCTTCCAATACGGATTAAGTTCTCAAGACAAGACCCCACTGTACTCTAACTTTATTAGTCATTTTTTTCATCAGCAATGTATGCCATATTTTACTTGTGAATACTTGCAGTGAGAGATCTTGGGCTTTTTTCCCAATTTTTAGCTATTTCGGATCTTGCAGTGCCTATAAGATTTGCAACTAATTCTTTATATTGTAGTTTCTCATTTCCCCCTGTGAATAATGAAAATCACAATAATGTTTCATTAATCTCTATTTTTTGATTAGTCAGTGTTTCTATCCATTTAATTACCTCCAGCCAAAAAGTTTCTATTTTGGGGCAAGAGATCCACATATGTTCCAGAGATCCACATATGTTCCAGAGTTCCCTTTTGTCCGCAGTTCCTCCAGCATTTATCAGATATATCTTTATCAATTCCATGTAGTTTTGTAGGGCATTGATGCCATCGATGCACTACCTTTAGAACCATTTCTTTTGCACTTGCTGAAATAGATTTATATGGATATTTTTTCCAGATTCCTGTCCAAATTTCTTCAGGTATATTAATATTTAAATTTGTTTCCCACACTGTTTTAGATCCTCCACCTTTTCCATATTCTTTCTCAATAATGCTTTTATATATTAGTGAGGTTAGTCCTCTCTTTTTATTTTTATCTTTTTGTATACAATATTGTTCAAATTCAGTTAATGTTCTTAGAAGGCCAGTTTTTTGTTGTAAGTGAGTAGCGAAACTTCTTATTTGTTTTATTTGTAGCCAATTGCTATTTATTTGCTTTGTTTTCTCTTTTATTTGCCTGATAGTAAGTGGTTTCACTGAGCTGAATAAGTCATTAATTCTATATATTCCAATTTGCTTCCATTCCTTAAATTGTGCATATTTCTCTTTAGACTTAAAATCTGGGTGCACAGGTAGCGAAAATGGCTGCACTATGGAGGATCTTCACTGGACGGTGAGTTTCAAGCCCCTAGGAATGATTTTAATGCATTTCTATGGGCTTTTTAAAATCGCATTACGACGTTTTCGTTCTACAGCAATTTCGCTGGAACGAATTAACGTTGTAATGCGAGGAACCACTGTAAATGGATTGAATATTATCCCAGATTTCTTTTGTCATTACCAAATATAATACTTATGGTGTTATCTACTGTTATTTCTTTCACAACTACCAAACCCAGCTTTTAGTATAAAGCTCAAAGGTAAAAACTGTTAATATTCTCTATACTAACACAAATTGTTTCTCTGCTGTCCCCTTTAATCATGTTACTGTTCACAGTTAGTCTTTACAGCACTGCAGACCTCTCTCTCTCTCTCTCTCTCTCTCTCTCTCTCTCTCTCTCTCTCTTTTTTTTTTTTGCTCTTGCCTTGTTTTCTGTCTCTTGTGGGAAAGGTTACAAAACTAGACTTCAAAAGAACTGAACACCAATCATAAGTCATAAATTACTGCATGTGTGTTATACAAGCACACACCACTGACACTTAGAGACTGCATGAATGTTTTACTTGTGAACTCTGTATTTCACTCAATATGTCTGAAGAAGTGGGCACATCTATGACAGCTCACATTAAAATACAACAGTTAGTCTTTAAAGTGACACAAGGTTTTTATCTTTTCTTTTTTTCTTATTTTTAATTTTATTGGGGTGGGGTTTCCTGATATTATTTCTTCTGGGATAGTAACACACATGTAATCTTTCTTCATCTCTAGTGTGAACACAGCATTTAGAAGGCAAAAGGACCCATTAATGTGAGTAGGAAGTCACCATTTTAACAAACTTGTAATATACAACTAAGTTTCTGAAATGTTTAAATTGTTCCAGCTGACATCCAAATGAGAAGATTTTACCATATATTTGTTCTGATGGGAACGACCTCAGAGAACTTGGAAAACTCATCTTTTTGAAAAGACAACTTTAAAATTGTATTCAGAATTGTATTGAATTCATTAGATTCTGGGAATTCCAGTCTTTAAAAAAAAAATACTTTTCTAAGCACTTCCTTGATCTACCTAAATTTCAGATTTCAATTTCAGTTTACCCAAAAATATCCTGGATTCAGATGAATCAAACACATCTTGGTTCCCCCCCCCCTTAGAACGGCTTCAGAAGGAGTGAAATTTGATAGCTAGCTGGAGGCATTGCATGGGCATGAAGCAAAGGGGGCTGCAGCACTGTGAAGTCTGGAGGAGGGCAAAACACATATTTCGCCAACATATCACTTCAGGCTATTGCAGGCCACCAAATATTTTACTGTCAGACACATTCTGTGTCTGTTTTTAACTCTACACCAAAAGTAGTAATACAATAATTAATTCCAAACTTTTCTCAACTACCTAATTAGGTAAATTTTGTTTTAAAAGGGGTGGTTTGAGATGGGTGTGAAATATTTGTAACATTAAAATGGCTCTTGGCCTCCTCAGCCACACTAGACGTTGTTCCATGTCCTCCATACAGAGCACGTTACCATAGTCTTTCGAAACTGAAGGATGCCTAACCTATGTAAGCTAACAATGGTCAAAACAACTGCCAACTATAAAGAGACCAGAGCTTCTAATAAGAAAAATGTGATAATTATCTCATGCATCTGAATACCACTAGACACCAGCATTAGACTAGATGCCTTTCCACACTATTGTATTCAGACCTCTTATATGCTATCAGCAGACAATTAAAAGGGAGCTCTATCACATCTAAGGCATATATCCTGCATCATATTCTGTTGGTAAGCTGATCTAACATGACAAAAATTTACTCCATTGACTTCTTAATGAAGGAAGGGAAAACCACTCAACATTTCATTTTCTACATCTCACCCTCAACCTTGGAGAAACAGTAGCAGTGAGTGGTTCTCTTCCTTTTCCACCTCTGCAGATTCATCATAGAGGTACAGAAATATTGTTATTGCTGTAATTTGCCTCTGAAAATTCCACAGTGTGTGCAGCAAGACATATGGGCATGCTTTCAAGCCAGAGAGCATTGTACCTGTTCTCCAGCTTGCGGTAAGGCAGGTATCTTAAATTCTTCTTTGTGCTTGTAAGTCATCACACTGACATCAGCAAGTGTTTTTCAAAATCATGTTGGTTAAGCAGCTAACATGGTTGCCAAATCAACCTCCCCCCCCCCCCGGCTTCCTTCCTTCCTTCCTTCCTTCCTTTGTTTTGAAGAGGGCTATATACGACTGTTGTATTCTAAAATACAAGAAACGCACCACATTCTTCTGTGCTCTAAAATAAAATGAAAAATCTGTAGATCAAGAGTGTTCGAACTTGTCTCATATGAATACAGAATACTATCTGGAGTATGTAAGGAACATCTAAACAAAGATGTGTTGTGGACTGCTCATGCTCCTCACAGCACTTAGAAAAATTATTTATATGAATTAAAACTTCTAGAATTCCCAGCAAGCGTTGTCAAGTGCAAAAAATGTTAAATATACTAAGAAGGTTATAGAACTTCACTGCAAATTTTGTGACAGCTTACAAACAGACCTCAAGAAACTAGATATTTGTCAAATTTTTATCACTCAGTGGAAGAATATGTGTAATCACCTCCAGGAGACAAGACAAAGTGAAAATATGAAAAAGAGCATAAATACCGCACACAGAAGTTCTAAGGCCTTAACTGTCTCTATGATAGCATCCTTACCCAAGAAAGTCCTACTGTGCATTTACATAACATACAAGAAGATGATGAAAGAATGAAGAGGAAATTTCACCTTTAGGTTCATCAGTGATGCAACCCCTCTACACCAAACAAAATTGTGACCATGGAAGACAACTGTCACTAATCTTGAAAAACTCTAACTTTTAAGTATGGATGGAAAACAAAGTTGGGTTAACAAGTTTTCTAAATGACTTTATCCAATTCATGATTGGCAAGGCTGTAAATGAAAGTATGAATCTACCTTTTGGTTTTGTGTCTTTAGGGGAAAGTACTAAAAGCAAGAAATTCTTTTATATTTTTAAATATATGCAAATACAACCTAAATGTGTATATTTGCAGTATTGCTCAGAAACCTGCTTCAGTATGCACATCCATATTCCAAAAACCAATTATACAAAAGGCTGAAAAACTGTTGCATATTTATGCCTGCATACCTTCAAGCTGTGCAAGTGGTAGCAACATACACGTCAAGCCAGAAGTCATATCCAAAAACTAGTTCCACAAGCACATTGCACAACTAGTTGCACAATGAACTGTGCAATCAATTGCACAATCAGGTAAGTAATACAATCTGCCTAATTCCCCAGAAGCTTCTGCAAGCATAACCTCACACTATGTGAAATGCAACATTTTAGCTATAGATGGGAAGAAAATGCAGATTTGGGAGAAAGCCAGCAAAATCAGAAGTAAGAGATTGTCATGTGTGTGTGTTTAGTCGTTTAGTCGTGTCCAGCTCTTCGTGACCCCATGGACCAGAGCACGCCAGGCCCTCCTATCTTCCACTGCCTCCCGTAGTTGTGCCAAATTCATGTTGGTTGCTTCGCAGACACTGTCCAGCCATCTCATCCTCGGTCGTCCCCTTCTCCTCTTGCCATCACACCTTCCTAACATCAAGGTTTTTTCCAAGGACTCTTTTCTTCTCATGAGATGGCCAAAGTACTGGAGCCTCAGCTTCAGGATCTGTCCTTCCAGTGAGCACTCAGGGTTGATTTCCTTTAGAATTGATAGGTTTGTTCTCCTTGCAGTCCAGGGGATTCTCAAGAGTCTCCTCCAGCACCACAATTCAAAGGCATCAATTCTTCGGCGGTCTGCTTTCTTTATGGTCCAGCTCTCACTTCTATACATCACAACAGGAAAAACCATAGCTTTGACTATTCGGACTTTTGTTGGCAAGGTGATGTCTCTGCTTTTTAAGATGCTGTCAAGATTTGTCATCATTTTCCTCCCAAGAAGCAGGCGTCTTTTAATTTTGTAGCTGCTGTCTCCATCTGCAGTGATCATGGAGCCCAGGAAAATAAAATCTGTTGCTGCCTCCATGTCTTCCCTTTCTATTTCCCAGGAGGTGATGGGACCAGTGGCCATGATCTTAGTTTTTTTTTTAATCTTGAGCTTCAGACTGTTTTATGCGCTCTCCTCTTTCACCCTCATTACAAGGTTCTTTAATTCCTCCTCACTTTCTGCCATCAGAGTGGTATCATCTGCATATCTGAGGTTGTTGATATTTCTTCCGGCAATCTTAATTCCGGCTTGGGTTTCATCCAGTCCAGCCTTCTGCATGATGTATTCTGCATATAAGTTAAATAAGCTGGGGGACAATATACAGCCTTGTCGTACTCCTTTCCCAATTTTGAACCAATCAGTTGTTCCATGACCAGTTCTAACTGTTGCTTCCTGTCCCACATATAGGTTTCTCAGGAGACAGATAAGGTGGTCAGGCACTCCCATTTCTTTAAGAACTTGCCATAGTTTGCTGTGGTCCACACAGTCAAAGGCTTTTGCATAATCAATGAAGCAGAAGTAGATATTTTTCTGGAACTCTCTGGCTTTCTCCATAATCCAGCGCAAGTTAGCAATTTGGTCTCGAGTTCCTCTGCCTCTTCGGAATCCAGCTTGTACTTCTGGGAGTTCTCGGTCCACATACTGCTGAAGCCTACCTTGTAGGATTTTGAGCATAACCTTGCTAGCATGTGAAATGAGTGCAATTGTACGGTAGTTGGAGCATTCTTTGGCACTGCCTTTCTTTGGGATTGGGATGTAGACTGATCTTTTCCAATCCTCTGGCCACTGCTGGGTTTTCCAAACTTGCTGGCATAAAGAGATTGTCATAACACTAGCTTTATGTTTACTATCCACTTTGACTTCACATCTCCCAACAATGCATTCTTTTATCCATTACTTTCATAGATGAATATTATATTCTTCTTTCAGGGAGCTCTGCGATGAGCATTTGATGGGTGGTGATGGGGGGAATGTTACTGAGTTGTTTGCTTTTCATAAGATAGTTGATCCTGACATACTGAAACAGCTCTGTCAAGAATTAATTAGACCCCACGAGATTTCTCATCTCCAGCAAAAGAACAAGACAATAACTACATACTTTTTTCATCAATGTTCTTGAAATCAGTACACAATGCTGGTACACAAAACAAGCATACTCCTGTGTGAAGCAAACCACATAAGAAGAATATATAGAATGACAACTTGATCAAAATGATGGCAAGCAACCCACTTCTTCAGCCGCCGGATGGGCGTTTTGCGCCCTGGAACGGCGTGGCTGCTTTTGCCCCAACGTCTCCGGATGAAGTGAGAACGTTGGGG
The DNA here is from genome assembly GCF_051106095.1 of Pogona vitticeps. Lineage (NCBI taxonomy): Eukaryota > Metazoa > Chordata > Lepidosauria > Squamata > Agamidae > Pogona > Pogona vitticeps. Next base: position 45,370,274 of record NC_135788.1, on the reverse strand, counting down.
GACACGTGGGCATGTTGGGAGGGGGAGCTCGCTTATTTAAGCGAGCTCTCCCTGTTGTTCGCCCTCTTCCTCGTTTCGGGCACCCACCCGCCCTCCCTTGTGTTAGTGTGACTATAGTGGTCGCCTTTTGAGGGGCCGGATAGGAATTTTTGACCTTCAGCCTGATTGGCTTTTGGCTGGGGGGATTTTTCGCCTGTCCCACACTACTGGAAGGGTTGTTGGCTTTTAGGTGGTTTTATTTGGTCACACTGGCGGGTAGTGCGGAAAAACAGGTTGTCTCAGTGAGTCCTGTTTGTAAGTCAACCTAGCCAACGGCGTGTCTGACCTCTCGGCTCTGCGGATTGTGTGATCACAGGGCCGGTGCAGGAAGATGCGTTGGGCCACTCCTGGATCAACAGTCATCAATTAAAGATGTCTCGAGGTCTAGGGGTGTTTGTTAGCGGCTGGCCAGGTTCTTGCTGTCAGTAAGACAGCGGGAGCATGGGGGCCGGGGACTCGCCCAATGGCGATCTTATGGGGTATTTTGATACCCCTGGTTTTCCTGTTTCCGCACTACAGCAGCCCCCCCCCCCCAGTTTTAAGAATTTGATTAATTGGTTGAATTAATTAAATAAAGTGTGGCCCGTTTAAATCCATGCTGTTGTCTCGCATATTTATTCCGGGGCTGGGGGGGGGCAACTAATGTTACTAATTTTTAAAGATCAGTGTAACAGGGCATGCGAGTTGTCTAATTTGACCAAAATGTCATCCTTGCAAATGTGAGAAGTTTCATCAAAACCAACAGAAAATACTTTGCTTGTTTTGCAGACAAGGAGAAAATGTAGTGTTTTCTCATCCTTGAGCACAAGAATAAGACAAATAAAGATTTACAACCCCACCTTAGAGTAACACTCTTTCCCAATCTACCCAGCCTCAGATCTATTTTAGTTCTTTTCCCTCCTCTCTTCCTTTAAATTCTCCTGCTAACAGCCATGCATCAAAAGAATAAGCAACTTATGAAACTAATCTGCTGCACATATTCTTGTCCATTATATCATTGGCAAGACATAAGCTTTTTCAACAAACCTTTGTCCAGGAAAGAGATCACTCTGAAAAAAAAATACCCACCTCCTTTTTTCTTTCTACCAATACTTTGTACCTGTGTACAAAAGAAGGGGCCTACATATCACCCAAGGTGTCAGAGCAATAAAAATATATGACTATATCCTTAGATTCTGAGAACATGAGGCACTAGAGAAAACTCATCTGTCTGGGTATCTCAAGGACAGCTTCCCACATGAGAATCCAGGCTAGAAAATGTCACAGACACTGACAGATGGGTTTCCCTAGCCTCAAACAACCTAATGGAGCTTTTCATTAATTTGCATATTGGCTGTCGCTGAATGAAATTGGTATGTGTCAAGGACATTAAACAGGCCAAAGTGAAAGTGTAATAGCCTTGTACATAATATTATGCCTTGCTGCTTGCCATATATGTGAGGTGTGTGAGAGAGAGAGTGGGGGATGAAGAGTGGTGAGATAAAAAAAATGCAGGAATGTTGAGTTGACAAGTGTTCTGAGACCATAAATCTACCCTCTATGGGAAAAAAACAAGGTGTCTAGTTCACTGCTTGAACTAAATATTATCACTGCTATGGTTTACATCTATTTCTTTCCCAGTCATCCATTGGTTCCTGCAACGCAGAAAGATGGGTAGATAGTTTATCTTTTAAAACAATAAAATAAACTCAAAACTCAAGAGAATGCCCTACAAAAATAGTTTATTGAGCAAACTTTCAGAATCCATCAGACACTTGACTAACCTGTGAAAAGAGCAGTTTCTTAGATCATTGCTGAGTAGCTGCATTAGAAAACCACCATAACAGAGACATCTATGGTTATTGGAACGACTTACTTTCTGTTTAACAAATTCAGTTTAAATAAATCATGTTTGCTGAATGAATACAGTGAAACAGTAAAACAATAAAAACAACAGAGTATTGTGATACCTTTAACACCATCAAATTGGCCTCTTCAGATGCATAGAACATAATAAGCTGGTTTATAGTTACACTGATTTTTGGAATAGTTTATCGCACACAGCCCATGGTGTTTCAAAGAATTGGAAGGAATGATGCAGTGGACAAGCTGCATGTGGTGGCCAATCCACATACAGTATTTAGAAAGAGAACCAAATGTAGGTGAGCAGCACTGAGTTTATTTTATCTGTCACCCATTTACTATTGGCAAAGGTAGGGAAACTACATGAAGCAGCAATGTTTAGTGCCTAACCATGAAAACAATAAAAACCAAAAAGCACTATATAGTAGAACAATGAAACAAGTCTATACAGCAAGCAATTTACTAACATCTTTGGTTTGTCCAAATGTATAAACTTCAAATCAGTCATCATGCCGGAAACCATGGTCCAAAAACCTTCATTTCAGCTTGTCCTTAAGTGACCTTACATTTCTTGTAGTTGAAAGTGTCTTTCGCAACCTGGCACAAGGGGTGTGGGGGCAGACATCTCTTTTCCGTGGCCAGGTGGCTTCCCTACCATCCTGCTGCTTATGAGGAAAAGGTAATAGAGAAGGAAAAAGACACAGACGTGAGCAGTCCCCTATGCAACAAGGTGGTTCATAGAATCATAGAACTGCAGAGATGGAAGGGTCATAGAGTCCAATACAGTGTAAAACAAAATTAGAATTATTTTATTTACAGACCCCAAAAATGCAGATGCCAAGGACACTTTCTTGGAAATTCATTCCACACTGCTCCACAAAATCCTCTAATTTCTGCGGCTCAACAGTACTAAATTATCATACCTTCTCTTTGTTTTAAAATGACCTTTGAATTTGAATTTCAGGTTGGCAAAATTTGTTCTCTCACTAATAGACTGCTGATGTTACTTCTTTCTAAGCTGAGTTCATAGAAACATACTAAAGAGAATAAAATATTCTGACGGCACCCGACCTTTACCTTCCTGTATTTTAAAACAAAGCCCTGGTGGCAACGTAGTGCCAAACTGTAAGATTTCTTGAACATCTGTTGAACAGTCCTTAACTCCTAGTCACTTCAGAGAGAAACCAGACTATTCAGGACAGTGAATGAGCCCTCTTGTTAATATTAAAATCACAGTGATGCTTCTCCATCTTTGCCATGCAAGCCAAGCTCCCTACCTTTGACTTTTATGGAATTCCTTGAGATAATTCCCACTTATTTAAAAACTCAGATTCCTCCTCCCACACTCCCACCCCTATCTCTCTTATACACACACATAACACACACATAGCAACTTTAACTAAATATAACACCATTAAAACTTGACCATTCATTTCATACAGTACTTTCTTCACATTTTGTCCGTGAACTTTGAAGTCCCTGGATATTGGGCTGCAACCTCCAGAATCTCTGATTATTAGATATGCTGGCTGGAGGTTCAAGGAGCTGAAGACTAATACAACAGAAGAGATCCAACTTTTACCCAAACTTTCCAATATGCCCTTGTTTATCTGTTTTAACACTGATCAGATTGAAAACTAGCTATGCAAATGTTCCCTGAGGAAAGCTACACATCCCACCACAATTATCAGCACATAATACAACTGTATGTCTTATCAAACCAGAGTCTGGAACATTATTCTGTTTGTGTTATATATTAGAAATGAGGAAAACAGTGTTTTACTGCTAGCAGTTAACCTGAAAATGTTTATTCTGTTGAATTAGAGCTATTAATTGGAATCTGTTGAATTAGAGTTATTAATTTGTAAATGGCATTATTACCTTTATGAGGTTTAAGAGGATAGCATACATGCTGTCACAACTGACGCTTAGTAGCATATTTATTATTGGCTCCTTCAAAAGTGTTCTTTTTGTTACTTTGGAATTGTCTTTCCCTATCTGTCTTTTTTTTCCAGGCAGACTACAAATCCCATAAGACAACTGTTTGCCTGGGATGGCAGTCCCAAGTGAATAGTATTAGGATTTGGAAGGATGCATGCTCTTCCAAAGGATGCAGTCTCTCCACCCACAAAGAAATTGATATCCATGCACACAGAGCAAGACTAAGAACCACACAGAGCCAATAATTTACTTGGCCACTTGCAAATGCATTTCTTTAGAAGAACACTATAGAAGCTTTGCCTGAAAGTTCGGTTATAACAAAGGCTGCACACTCCCCTTCACACCCAGCCTTACTCTCCCACGGGCTATAACCACCAGTTCTCAGCATGAGGAAATGCAATAGGATTCTAGGCTTTATATTCTCTAATGGCGAGTAATTTTAGCAAAATGGACTCAGAAACACACCATACAGGTAACCTTTTATGTTGACACATCAGGCAACAGACCATATTAAGAAATACATTTGGAAAAAAAAATCAACTTTTACACAGAGGCTTCACTTCCTATATTTATCTTCAAGTAGATCTTATTACCTCAATAGCAGTTAAAATGCCAGTTTCCATCTGCTTTAACAGAAATAACTGCAAGAATATCAACAGAGACCATTGATTTGATTGAACATAATTGCCAAATAAGGAGGTGCCATTTTACTATTTACTATATTCATGCAATATTTATTGTTTTTACAGATTGAATGGGAATAAAAACATAATGTATTTCCTCAGCTCGCTGGAGGGGCAATATGTAGCCTGCATAATTAACTTGTAAACCGCTCATAGAGTGCTTAGAGCACTATGGGGCAGTATATAAGCAGCACACTTTGTTTTGCTTTGTGTTTACACACATTTAGAAATCCAGGTTTCTTTAGGCTCAGATTTATACAGGGAGCTCTCTGCAAACACAGGTTAAAAATGGTCATTCTCAGTGGGGGCTGTATGGCCCCCTGGGGACCCTGGCATATGAAGGGGGCACAGAATGGAAACAATTCTTCACATACCACCTTATAAGGTTTGTTATGCAACTTATACAATCCTGATTCAGCCTATATTTCTTTCATATTGTGTTTATGGCCGTTGCCAAAAAAAGGTTGAGAAGGCTGGTTTAAACAAAATATAATAAATAAATAAATGAAGTTTATCTTCACACATCAGTATCAATTTAAGCAGCCTTGGGACCTCAAGAAGGAGGAATTCTCACTCTTTTTTCCTCTCTAATAGTCTGATTTAAAGAAAACGCCTCTTGGAAATCACTATTTGAATTTGAAGGGAAGCCCCCTTTACATATTAAACAAACAAACAATCCATGTGAAGAATACCCATGCATTTCTTCAACTCTGATAAATTGTCCATAAGGAGAACAGAACCACTGTTCTGCAAAAACTGTTGGTTTAACTAAAGTCAGTCAAAGGTGATTCATTCAACTTGTGTTCCTAATACCCATTTATGCCGGAAAAGGTCCCACTGAAATCTATCTCTGATTATGCTGTTGTAGCATTGCACAACACTGCTAAAACGTACATAACCTGGGCTATTTACTCTCACTGTACTAATAAAGTTGTAACACAGAGATTAAATGTCCATGATATTCCTAATAGCTGTCATATTTTGCACAGAACTTACTAGAGTTTCTTATTGCCATAATTGTGAATCACATTTACTTCTGAGCAAAGCACATAGGATTTCACTCAGCATCTAATAAAATTCAGGACCCTCCTTCTTCTTCACTTACATTTTCAAATGTATTAAATGAACCAGCTTTTACATGAGAGTAACTCCCACTGACAGAATTACAGTGATCCTCTGAGTAAACCAGAAGAACAATCTGTGATAAGAAGTTCAGCTGCCTCTCTCAGGTACCATTTGTGACCAGAAACTCCAGTTCTCATGACTCCAATTGAAGTAATCTTCATTAAGTTCATATTTGCCTGAGGAAATAACAAATATGTGCAGTTAACTTTGCAAGCTGACTACTAGCAGAATGGTCCCATGAGATTAGGGTCGCCAGATGTCCGGCAAAAGGAGGACATGTCCTCCTTTTCAGGCTAATGTCCTCTGTCTGGCAGGCAAAGCTAAAAAACTTTAAAATGTCCGGCTTTTGTATCTTCACCTCTGCCCCCTGCAGCGGAACCTCAAACTTTAAGCCACCTCTCCCTCCTTCCTTGGTTGCGGCACTTGTAAATCCTCCATTCTTTTAGAGATCAGAGATAAGGCTGCTTAATTGATTGCAGCTGTAGAACAGCCCCAGGCAGTCATTCCGGCTTGTGAATGACTACTTCCACCAGAGGTGACTGCAAGCAGGAGGAGGGAAAGCTCCAATTAGGAGGGAAAGCTCCAATTAAGACAGGAAGAAAGGTGCAAGAGAGACACGGGTGGCTTCGTCAAGCTTGTTTAAAGGTAAGATTGTAGAAAATTTAGGGAGGGAGGTTGTGTGTATATGAGAGATAGTGACTTTCATAAAACCATGAAAAAAGGACATGACTGCAAGGGAGAGAATGCTCTCATTAAGGCGGAAAGAAAGGTGCGAGAGAGGAACCAGGTGGTTTCATCAAGCTTGTTTAAATATATGTAGAAAATGGAGGGAGGGTGGGTGTATGAGAAAGAGAGACTGATTCAAAACTATGAAAAGAGGAACTAGGAGGGAAGGTTGGTCTGGGGTTCTGGGGGGCTGGCGGTTCAGAGCCACGGAAATAGAGGCTGGTCCAGTCCCTCTTTCGTCCTAAAGCCAGGGAAGAGGAGGGACTTTTATCCCCCCCCTTCTGCCCCAACCCCACACACCCCTGACCCTGAGTGTGTTTCCAGGTCCAGGAGCCAGAAGCATGTGCAGAGTTATCCCCCATGCTTGTGGGCACTGGAAATTCTCTCTCTCTCTCACACACACACACACACACAAACACACACACGGATTTCTCTCAGCTTGAGAAATTGCAAAGGGTGGACAAAATGGCTGTGTGTGTGTGTGTGTGTGTGTGTGTGTGTGTATCCAAAGCCATATATAGGTACAGATATAGATATAGACACACACACTTATATAATATATACATTATATATATATATATATATATATATACATATATGGCTTTGTCATATGTAGTGTAGTAAGCATTGTGTGTGTGTGTGTGTGTTTGTGTGTATAAAATTCTCTCTCTCCAAATCCATTTTCTCCACCCTTTGCATTTCTCAAGCAGAGAGAAATCCACGCCTTCTGGTTTCTTTCCCCTGGTTTTTATAAAGTGTTTTAAATCTGTCACACAACTTTTAAAACTTTTTATTTCACTTTATTATACTTTTATTAATGTGATTTCTTAGTGTATTTTGTTTTAGTAGCTCTTATATTTTGTTTGATCGTTACTAATTATTTTGTTTTTTAATGTTACTTTCCCAGTCTTGACCTTTCAAGACTGAGTAATTGAATGGTCATGGTATTGCCCCATGATCAAAAAGCTATTCTCCCCAATACCTAATTCCAAAAGTGAAATGGCCCTCACCCTGTGCACGGAGCCCGCCACCCAATAGGTCCTCCTCTGTCCTCCTTTTTGGCTTTCTATATCCTCCTTTTGGTACCCATATATTTGGCAACATGAGATCTCTGACGTGAAAAAAGGAGACACTTTTCTTTCTTGCTATATGCAGCCTCCTGGCTAAGAGTGGTCAGTTTCCCTTCAAGGAACAGAGTCCAGTTCTGTCTACCTTATTCCATGATATCAGTAGAATGCAAGATAATATCTCAAAAAGAGGCAAGATGGAGGAATCCAGCTTCTTAAGATGCATGCCAGTCAGCCCAGAACATTGAAAGAAAAGCAAGGAAAGAAAAGCAAGGCAAAGTGTTTTGATTTCTAATGGGGGAATAAGTTGCTCCCTTTGTGCCTCCCATCACATTTGCAAAATCAGGTAAATGGAGCTTGCCTGGTGTCTGAAAGAAAAATAACAATTTTGCAAAGAGGAGGAATACTGCAAATAGCTTGCAAATATGACAGAGGGTCAGCACTGTTTCTTTTCACAATCTGATTAATTCAAGACAAAGCATATCAAGTGAGCTGCTGAAGGTGGGAAGATGATGGGTGTCTTCCTTTCTCTCATTTCCACAGTTACAAGGTGAAAGGGCTCTGGTTTTGTTGTTATTGCTGTAGCGGTTTGTTGTTTTGTATAGTAAATGTAAAACAATCAATAAGGGAGCAAAATGTAAGGTATAAGGCTTGAACAGATTCATCGCAAAAGCTAGTTGCTACAGCTTCAGCCAACCTTTGCTTGTAAACCAGGGAAGGGAGGGACTGGTGAGGAGAATCATAAAGGTCAACCTTAGAGGACCATGCACTCAACCAACAAATCATGTCTGCCCTCATCTGGATGGATGTTTAGATCAGAGCATGGCTATCCCTTGACATTAATGATGGCCAAATGTTTAGTTAAATTTCTGGCTGAAAATATATGTGTGTATATATATATATAGAAATGTTTTAATATGTGCATTTTGAGACAGTGTTCAAAAATGCTGAATATATATTTAAATAAACATTTAGTATAGATTTATTTTAAAGTTGCAGATTATTGCAGAAACACATGCAAAAGTGATGTGAATCTGGGGGCAAGATGAGAGACTGATTCACTCTTCCCTAGCAAAGACACATTAAAAGTGAGGATAACTAAATCAGATCGAGGAGGTCATGACTTGCACACAGAACATACTTTTCCTACCAGTCTTTCGAAAAGAAGGCCCCTTCCTCACACATTCTTGAAACCAAATCTTACAAGCAGATCAAAGAAACCCAGTTCTTCCTGTGCTTGACTGCCTTTACTGAAGAGTACTGTGCGCATGTGCTGGAAAAGAGTCTGAGAGTTTGAACATATAACATTACTGACAGAAGTATGAAATCCTCTGAAGTACAAAGTTGAGAAGCATAGCTCACTAACCACAATTTCTAGAATAGTCTCACGATGTGTAATTTGGCAAGGCAGCCCTGTTTGCATCCTGTATTCTTGGTTTTAAAGAGTGCTTACAACGAGGTTGAGAGGATCAACATGCAATCCACAACACTTTTTTTGTCTGCTTTGCTTTCAGGACCACCCAGTACGCCAGTTGGGTTTCTTTTAGCATCAGAAAAATGCCTGTCAAATGTGAGACAAGAAACAATGTGAAAGATTCCAAAATATAGTATATAATCTGAATGTCACTTCATTCACTGTCTTACAAGGGGAATTCATCCTAGGCTATAAAAAGAAGGAGACTGTAGCTGGCAGCTCTCCACAAGTCTTTACAATTAACAAGCTAGCTCATTGTAGGGTTGTTATCTAAATTACAGCCTAGGCTTTCCTGCTAACATATTTTCCGACTTTTAAAAACACTATATTGTAGAGTGCTTAGTACAAAGGAGGCTTTCTTTAATGCACATTAATTCCTTGTTTTCCTGTCTTAAAAAAGTTAACTGCTGTAACTATAGCCTTAAGCAGCAGAGAAAAGGGGCTGGCTAGACTGAACTGCGAGGGAGGAAAAAAGGAGCGGATATTTTTGTTATTGTTTGTCTTCTTTTGAAGCTGCAGCCATGCAGCAGGAACTCCACTCAAAGGTTTTATTTGTGACGTGCTTAGATCAAAATGCCCACAGCATTTCAGGCCTTGGGAAAGATCACATCTAACAGTGCATTTGAACTCTTGGAACACAAACCATCCGCTTGTCTCTTTATACATGGATGCTGATAAGGCTGATTATAGGAATGCTTTACAAAATTGTTCTTTATTCCAGCTGCAGTTCATGTCTTTGCATGGAAAGTCACCCTTTTCCAAAACTGAAGACAACTCAATAGCCAATCATTGTTTGCTCATTTAAGATTTTTATGCCTCACCAGCCTCTTAAAAGAGAGACAGACTAAAAAAGAGAGTAAGCTTTCAAAATAATTGACAAATGAATATGAAAGACTATTAAAATGAAATGAGAATATTAAGAAGATTACTTGCAGCATATGAAGTTGCCTTATATCAAGTCAGCTCATTGGTCCATTCATCTCAAAATTTTCTACGCTGGACTTGGAAGCAGGTCTTCAGGGTATCAAGGAGAACGTTTTTCCAATTCTATCTGGAGATGCTAAAGATTTTATATGTACAATTACTGAGTCCGTCATGCTTTAAGTATATCATGAGAAGACAAGGCTTGCTGGAAAAGACAGTAAAGTCTGTTACTCCTGAAAGGCAAAGTGGGGAATCGAACCCTCAAGCTCTGCCTCTGAAGCCAGATAGCCATCTCTTTAAAGCTAGTTGAACCACATTCAAAATTAACCAAATGATCTGTATTCTGAAGATGTAAAAATGTATACTGTATTCTGTAAATATTAGTGACTAGGCAGAGATGCTCTCTTTCTGTAAAATGAATCTTTCTGTTTATGGATGGGACTATAGTCCAGAGGCTCCAGTAGAAAGAGTAGGAAAAGAAAAGGATTAATGCATTTTACCCTTCATCCTGTGACTTCACAAACCAGTTTGGAGGGTCCACCAAACCTTTACAACTCACATTTCAAGTCCATGGACTAACATCCAAACCTGGAAAGTGAGAATATATCAGACATCTTCCCCAACCCCACAATCACATCAGTCTCAAAACATCTCTATGTTGCTTCTCTTGTTGCCCATATTCTACAGTGCTAATGGATGGAACTACATTCTTACATGTGGTGCAATCCACATGAGTGCTTTTTAGATTGCAGCCACTCATTGCCACACTAGGGACTAGGACAAATCTGTCAGTTTCACTTTCCCTCACACCCAAATTAGGATACTTTTTATGTTGAAACGTCTGAAATGAATATTTCACCAATCTTTACCTGCCAACATGCACTCTTCCTCTGATATCTACAACAATTTGTTTGTTCTGTTTCTATACCACCCGTCGAGCTACAAGCCCACTTATTACCTATTACAATACTTTGTTTCTACAAGGGAAGAGTATACATTCATATTCATCTATGAATTTCCAATTCCACTTCCTCAGTGTGACTAGAGATTCCATGGATGGAAGTAACAACTGACATGCCCCCTCCTGTCGTAGAAAGCTCTGTAATTTGAATTAATGGTTCTAATCCAAATGACAAAAATTGAAGGCTAATGGCTTATTGTGTGATATAAACTAACATAGAAAAACAGGCCAAAATGAATAAAGTACAATTTCCCTCATGCTTCATGTTTGCTTTATGCATTATATGTAGAGTACTACACATAGCAAATACATCTTTGTAATGTCCCTTAATAACAAATGAAAGCCTGAAAATTAATCTTGCTTGAGAGGCTGCTCAAGTATCTTCTCCAAGGAAAATCCTCTTTCTTGCCTATCATTTTTTTCCCAGAGCATGGAGCCAAACTAATCCTGCTGCTTCCATTACATTACTCTGCCCCTTACAAATGGTAATACTTGAAAAAGATTAAGTGTTCTCATATGAAAGCCAGACTATTATTTAATTTATTTTAAATATCATCTTCCTCCACAATGTCCTTCTACAGGAAATTGCTTTATCATATGCTTTTACTAAAAAGAAAAAAAAGTCAATTGAAATGCAAATAAGTCCACAAAATATTATTAACCCACATTTTTTACTGATCCCTCTAACCACATATGCCTATGTTTGTCATTTGTGGCTCCTTAACAACCTCCACATATGAGCTTATTTGAATAGTTCAACCCAAAATATAGCCTTGCCCAATGCCTTCCTTAATTTTGTTATTTTTTTATTTTAGGCATTTATTATCCTGTTCTTCAGCCCATGGGGTGCCTAGGATGACTTACAAAAAAGTAGATTTTTTTTTAAAAAAGCTAATTTTAAAAAGCTTAAAAACAGAGCAAGCACATAGAAATAAAAAAAAATCAGTAGCAGGGAAAACAGACTAAGAAGCCAGGCCACAAAGAGGTGGTGGCTCAGAGGTGGTGCTAGGTAGAAAAAAAAGATTCCAGATCAAACTCTGTAGGCAGACAGTTCAAGAGACAGGATGCAGCAATAGAAAATGTTCTATTTTCCCCCCTCATAATCTTTTTTAGTTTTAAGGCATTAAGACCCAGACTAGGCTTCTAAAGACATTTAGAAAGGAGGGCTGATATTGAAGGTACCTCTCCTCCAAACCAGTTTGAGTTTCCAAAGGCAAGAACCAGCCCTTGGATCTATGTTTAGAAAAATAATGGACATCACTGCAGTGCTGAAGCTCTCCTTACAATTCAGGTCAAGGCATACAGGAGGCTATTTGCTTCAAAGCCTTCATTGTTTACAAGAGTACAGTGACAACAAAGGAATGGTGAGGCGGGAATAGTTAACCCTTATGTAGAATACTTGAATAGAGCTAATATTTATCAGGTATGATCCATAAATTCTCAGCCCCAATTACTAGATTAGCCACCATATTTTGAGTCACCGGTAATTTCAAAGCACTCTTCAAAGCCCACCTGAGGAAATTCACCAAGGTGCTCCAACTATCTATCTCCCTGGTGGATTTAGTGAGCCATTTCAGGATTTTGCAGAATTCTTATTATTCAAAAACACCAGGTACAGTCAAAATTATAAAAACACTGACTGGTATTGTATAACAGATAAATGTTTCAACCAAAAACCGAGGTATCTGTTAAATATCGATGCAGTATGCATGCTGTTCCTAATATTTCTGTTTTTTGTAGCTCTGATGGTGATGTGATTTCTGAGGTCTGCAACTGCTTATAGTACTGTGTGAAATTTTTTGACATTGTTCCCAAAGCCCTCAATGACTATGGGAACCACTGAAGTCAGGTTAATAATAATAATAATAATAATAATAATAAGAAGAAGAAGAAGAAGAAGAAGAAGAAGAAGAAGAAGAAGAAGAAGAAGAAGAAGAAGAAGAAGAACAACAACAACAACAACAACAACAACAACAATTACTACTACTACTATTGTTGTTATGATGATGATGATGATGTAGGGATATATACTTTTTAAATTTTTTGTTATTTTTATAACTATAACATAAAAATAAACATAAAATACACAAACCAAAATACAATTTAACCATGCTCCCTACCACCATAGACAGGACCTCTTGCAATAATCTTCTTCTTCATCTATATTCTTCTTCTTTTATTGTCCTCCAGAACTGCATTGATTCTTGATTTGGAGCTTTCCCTTTTTCTCTTCTTAACACATATTCCAAAAATCTACCCCATATTTCATAAAAATTACTCTTTTCAACTCTCCTTTCTTAACCTTTAAATTACAAGTTAGTTTGTCATTTATAGCTATATTCCATATTTCATTATCAATTTGAAATTCAGATTTTGATTTCCATTGCCTAGCTATTATCAGTCTAGCCACTGTTAATAAATTGGTTATCAATTCTTTAATCAACTTATCATATTCCACATTCTCAAATATTGATAACAAAGCAATCTCAGAATTAAATTCTATTTCTTTTTCACATATGTTGTTAAATTTTTTTTAAAAAATTGTTTCCAAAATCTTTGTACTTTTTCCACATTCCAACCACATATGAAAGTATGTACCAATTTCTTTCTCACATGTCCAACAGACATTCAGATAACTAGCATTAATTTTATTTAAATTTATTGGTGTTAAATACCATCTTAGATCCAGTTTAAAAAGTTTTCCCTTATTCTCACTGATATAAATCTTAAGACCCTCATTTTCCATATCTTCCTCCATTTTTCCTCATTTATTCTTTTTACAATTTCTTGTTCCCACACTATCTTCAATCCTTCTTTCTCACTTTCTTCTTCCTCTAAGTCAAGAAGTCCATAAATTTTACTCACTGTACCCTTTACTGAATCAGTCATCTGAATGTCTTCATATAATAAGAATTGTTCATAATTTGTGCATTCTCTACCTTTGTTATATTTCTTTACCCATTCATTAGTCCATCTTTCTAACTGTATATAATTCAACCATGAAATATTCTTATTCTGAAGGATTTGTTTCATTTGATCTATCAATCTCATTTTATACAACCAATCTTTCAATCTAATCACTTTTTTCTTTAAATAATTCCACATACACTTTCATATTAACAGGAAAATTCTCTATTTCAGTCACAGATCCAAGTGGAGAGTTAAATGGACATAAATTCTTTGTATATTTATACCATATGATTAACATTGTCTTTAAAAATGGGTTATTAATGTCACTTATTTTATATTTTTTAGCCATACCAAATAAATATTTTTCAATATTTTCCATTTTCCACCAAATTAACCTTTCTGGGTTGTATATAATTTCTGCAATAAACCTCAACTGATTAGCCAAATAATAATTTTTTTATATTTGGTAAACATGTACCACCTTTTTTGTTGTTTTATACCAATACTTTTTATTTATTCTAGGTCTCTTCACTTCATTACAATATTTGTCAATCATTCCTTGCCAAAATTTCAAATCCTCCTCTGTTAACTGTATTGGTAACATTCTAAATAAAAAAAAGTAATTTTTGGTAAAATTTTCATTTTTATCAATGCAATCCTTCCAAACCAAGAAAGTTTAAAATTACTTCCTTTAATTTATTATATATTCCTTCATTTTTTGAATATTTTTACTAAATCTATACCTAAGTATTTAACTGATTTACATAGCTTAAAGTCATGTTTCTCAACAAACCTTGTTCTAATTTATTATGATTAAACAACATTATTTCACATTTTTGCTGATTTACACATAGTCCAGTTATTTTTCCAAATTTTTCCAAATAAATTTTAATTCTACCTATACTTTCTAATGGGTTTTTCACTGTCAATAAAGAATCATCAGCAAATAAATTAATCTTTATTTTATCATTTTCCCCCATGCCTTCATTTAAATTGTCATTCCTTATTATATTTGCTAATATTTCAATAATCAAATAATCAAATATTAATATTTCAATAATATTTCAATAATCAAACAAAACAGAACTGGAGAAAGAGCTATCTGTTCTGTCATCCCATCATTAACTATTACTGCCAAGGTATTCTCTAAATATAATTGGTCTATTATTCCCCTAAATTTCTTTCCAAAACCCCAGCCCTTTAACAAAATATTTAATGCTGGCCATTCTACACATTCAAATGCCTTGAATATGTACTATCTTTAATTTTTCCTTCATTGAGGTACAGTTCTTTCCTATCTTTAATCATTCCAATTATATTTTTTGATCTTTTAGTTTCAACTCTTCTAGCTAGAAGCTTTGAATTTTTACTAATATATTCAAAAAAAATCCTCTTAGCATATATCAAGTCCCTCTGAACCTTTTCTAACTTTACACTTTCTAATTCCTTTCTTTTAGCTTGAATCTCTAGTAATTTTTATTATCTCAATCTACTTACTTTCTAAATTTTTAATGATTCTTCTTTTTTTATATTTTCTTCTCTCTATTTTCTTAATCTACAGGATTCTCTTATTGCAATTCCTCTCATAACTAATTTCATAGTGTCCCATAACACATCTATTTTATTCCCACCTGCTTCATTAATTGATCATATTTCCAACCATCCTTTCTTAACTCTATCCACAACCTCTATATGCTGAAAACACAAATTAGTTATTATTTGTTGCAACTCTCAGCCCTTCTGAAATTTGCAGGATTTCTGTTTATGACATTTCTACGACCTCTCCCATTTTAGTTCTCCCCCATTAGAGGGTTAAGGGGAAAGGGAACAGTCCTCCTTATTTAAAAAATTGGAACAATCCCCTTTCACAGAAATGATGCACCTTCTGAAATTTGTGAAGCTTTTTAACAAAGGTTACTGCTGGTCTATATGTCATTTTCATGATAGTTGGCCGCAAAGAAATTTCTCGAGCTGCTGCTGAGCCAAACTTCAACAGCATGGCTCGCCTTTGCCTCCCTCCCTGGATAGCACAAGACTTCTGTTATCACAAGATTAGCATAGGAGGAGAGTGGGAAATGTTAGGTTATTTAAGGGCCACTCCCCCATCTCCTCTTCCTCTTCTTTTGCTGGCATTGGTTAAGGACAGTGCTCCGCTGCTCAGCATCATTTCAAGCTGCATCACTGAGTGGGAGGCCTACAAAGATCAACATTCAGGAATCAGGGGGTAGCTTCGGCTCTCTCCCGTGGTTTGACTGCCGGTTTTGATTAATTTGGATCTATTCCTAATATTATTTGATTTCTTTTGAAATTAGTTTAGATTTAATTGTAATACTATTTAAGTTCTGGTTTTCTCTTCATATAATTGAATTGTTTTTTTTGGCCTCAATAGTAGGGAGAAGGGGTGGGGTCGTAACCATGTGGGTTGCATGGGTCGTGCTTCTGCACAATAGGAGCTCATGGAGTTTATTTAGTTTAAGCCTCGAGCAAATTAAAGCAAGCTAATACAGCGGGGTTGGAAACAGGGACTGCTGCAATCACGTGCCAGCCCAGCACCTTACCTCTGGCGAGGGCCAGGTAGTCAGAAAGCAGCTGTGGCACAGTGCAGCTGCTTGGCACTCTGAAATCTCTCCCCCCCAGGCTTCCCTCCTCCCAAGGGTGGATGTTTTGAACATTTTGGGATGCCTCATTTTGAATCGTGCCATGCACTGAGCATGTGGGGGGAGCACCTTTGGGATGTGAGGCACCAATTGTTAAGTTAGCAAGGACAGTTTTTTACCAGCTGTTACAGTAATGGTGATGTCATCTGCCCATCATTGCTATGGTTGTTTGTCATCTGCCAATAGCGTATATATAGGGGAGAGATCTCAAGTTATGACGATAATATTCCTATTGCTGAAATTAAACACTGTTCATATATTAGAACTGATTCTCAATTATTTGAATCAGCTAGAGACAATATAGGAATATTTGAACACAACTATTTAGCATTGAGAGACACTTGCTCCCAGGTTACCATTTGTCACTCTGATATAGTACCTCAGAAGCACATTATTCCTAATCAGCATATGACAATCAAAGGGATTGGGAAGGAGGTAGTGATTTTGCCTGTAGCAGGAAGTTTTAATTCATTATCAAGGATGGCAAGGGAATTGGCGCGTTGGAGTTTCATCGCAAATCCCTGCAGCAGTGCTTATAGGCACAGATCTCTCAAAACATGTTAAGAGTGCATTGGTGGTTACACGATCACAAACAGAACAAACTGAGGCAGCAGGAAACGTTACTGATGTTCAAGAGAGAGATGGAAATATACCCCAAGCTGAGGCATTTTCTCTGGAAATACCTCAGAAAAGTATATTTTCCCAAGAGCAGCTAGCAGACCCCACTTTAAAAGTCTGCTTTGAGAAAGTGGTTGACAAAAAATTATCCCCTGAATTCCCTGAATGTTTCCTTATCAGACAAGGGTTACTATACAGAGAAAAACTGATAAATATTTCAAAAGGGGGACCTGAGATTAGAAGCCAGTTAGTTGTACCAGATAAATATCGTTCAATGATTTTGGAAAGGGGACATTCAGACATATTCGCTGCACATTTGGGTATAAATAAAAACAAACAGAGAGTAACCCAGAATTTTTATTGGCCTGAAATTGGTAAACAGATTAGAAATTTCTGTCAGAGATGTGATGTGTGCCAGAAACAGGATCATAACCGTGACAAGACTAAAGCAAAGCTGTGCCCATTACCAGTAATTTCAACACCTTTTAAATGTCTAGGAGTGGATATTATAGGTCCATTACCCACAGTCACTAAGAGAGGGAACAGATTTATTCTAACCATTATAGATCATGCCACGAGATACCCTGAGGTCCTTTGAGAAACATTGAGACCCATACAGTGGCTGATGCCCTGGTGAACTATATGAGTAGAATGGGTTTTTCTTCAGAGATTATAGCAGATTTGGGAACATCATTTACCTCCAAACTTATGAAGAGTGGCAGATTTGTGGAGTAAAACACCTAGAAACTTCCCCCTATCTTCCTCAAAGTAATGGGTTAACAGAGAAATTCAATGGGACCCTCATGAGGATGATTAAAGCCTATTTAGCTAAGAATCCTAATAACTGGGACCAAAAATTACAATTACTTTTATATGCCTACAGATCAGTCCCACAAGAGAGTACTGGGTTCAGCCCTTTTGAGCTATTATTTGGGAGACAAGTGAGGGGTCCGCTTGATCTAATTAAGCAAAATTGGGAACAGATTATTGAAGAAGATCCCCAAAATGTAGTCACATATATAGATTCCTTAATGAACAGCCTCAAAAGAAATCTAGATTTGGCTGCTGAAAATCTAAAAGCCCAAAAAGTCAAACAGAAAGTGTGGTATGACAAAAAGGCTAGGGAACATCAGTTTAATCCTGGAGATTAGGTCCTTATGTTGAGGCCCATCAAGGGGAACAAGCTACAGCTGAGTTGGAATGGACCATATAGAGTCATTCATAAAATGAGTGACCTCAATTACATTATTGAGGGAGATGAAAACTTAGGCAGGAGGGTGGTTCATGTAAATGCCCTTAAGCCATATTATAGAGAAGAGAAAAATGTGCTGTTTGCAATGAAAGCAGCTGATAAAGAAGATCAGGAGTTACCCTTCTGGGAAGGGAGGGGTCAGCCTAAGTTCAACCCAGAGGAGGTGAAGATCAGCCCTGCCTTATCCATAGAACAGCAGAGTGATCTGAAAACATTGGTTAATAAGTATCAACAGGTTTTCTCCAGCAAACCTGGTGTAGCCAAGGGAGTGTTACATCGTATTGATACAGGTAGCGCACCCCCGCAGGCTGTAACTCCTTACAGAGTAACTGGTCCTTCTGTTGAAAAAGTACGCAAGGAGCTAGATGAAATGCTGAAAGATCAAATTATTGTGCCCTCGTCTAGCGCTTGGTCAGCCCCTATAGTACTAGTGGACAAACCAGATGGGAGCATCAGGTTCTGTGTTGATTACAGAAAATTAAATCTAGTGACTAAACCAGATGCTTATCCCATGCCCAGGCTTGACAACCTGATTGAGACTATTGGGGGCTGCAAATTCATTTCCTGTTTGGACCTAACTAAAGGTTTTTGGCAAGTAAGAATAGACCCCAGGGACCAAGAAAAAACTGCATTCTGTAGCCCTTTCGGCTTGTATGAGTTCCGGGTCCTCAGTTTTGGCCTTCGAAATTCACCAGCTACATTTCAAAGGCTAATGGAAAAAACTCTGCAAGGGCTCAGTGCATTTACTGTGGCCTATATCAATGATATAGGGATCTTTAGCAACACCTGGCAGGATCACCTATGTCATTTGGAAATAGTATTGCAGAGGTTGAAAGACGCGGGGTTAACTGTAAAGGCCAGTAAATGTCAACTAGGAAGCCCCGAGATGAAGTACTTGGGTCATATGGTTGGGGGAGGTATAATCCAACCCCTAGAGGCCAAGGTAGAAGCAATACTCAAGTGGCCCAGACCCAATACTAAGAAGAAAATAAGATCCTTCCTAGGTCTGGTGGGGTATTATAGAAAATTTATCCCCAGATTTAGTGAAATTGCTGCACCGTTAACAGAGCTGACAAAGAAAAGGAGCGATGACCGCATTCCATGGTCCCATGACTGCGAGGTGGCTTTCGGAAAGCTAAAAGAAGCATTAACCAACCACCCTGTGTTGCATGCTCCAGACTTCAGTAAAGAATTCATCATCTACACCGATGCTTCTAACGCTGGGGTAGGAGCCGTGCTGTTCCAGTGTGATGACAACGGAGACCAGCATCCTGTGTCCTACCTGAGCAAGAAACTTCAAAAGGGAGAAAAGCACATGTCGACCATCGAAAAAGAGTGTTGGGCCATCGTTTACGCGATCCAGAAATTGAAGGCTTACATCTGGGGGAGACACTTAATTTTGTGCATGGACCACTCACCTCTAATGTGGCTAAAAACTATGAAAGCCCAGAACAGTAAACTAATGAGGTGGGCTCTCCTTTTGCAGGACTATGACTTTGAGGTTAAGGTTGTCAAAGGGACAATGAACTGTGTTGCTGACGCCTTATCCCGAAGACCCGACGACAACGGTTGAACGAACATGGACTCTTAAAATATAACTAAGTGTAAAAATATAAAATGTATTGTTATTGCATTATTATTTGGGTATATAAATATGCAATTATTTATTTACAATGTAAGTATATTTTTAAAGATATAGTTATGCATAAATGTGTTTAATATTGTTGTGGTAAGTGTTATAATGTGGTATGCATTGTTGTGTTTTATGTACAGTTGTTTTGGGGTGAAAAGCACCTTAGCTTTCCCCCCACAAAACAACTTTTATAAGGGGGGAGGTAATGTTATAGTAACGGTGATGTCATCTGCCCATCATTGCTATGGTTGTTTGTCATCTGCCAATAGCGTGACGGGAGGTGGGACATAAGAGGGTGGAGCTAGGGTATTTAAGGGGGAGTGAATGAGGAGTGAGTCAGATAGGGACTTGATAGGGTCTGGATAGGGACTTAGGGAGTTAGGGCTTGTACATGTTGTGTAGTACTGTGCTATATAGAGAGAGTGAAGGTCTGAGAGAGAGTGTGTGGGGGGGTACCTTATTATTACTGATTGCCTTTTATTTTAATTATTATAGTGATTTACCATTCCTTTTGTTATTATCAATAAACATAAGTTTTTATTTTAAAAATCATACTTTTGTCTGAAGAGTCTTATGAGGGAATGGTTGGTGGCAGCGTGAAATAAAGTGAGTGTGAGTATGACGTGGCAGCTCCTTTGTGTTGTGTGAGGAGACTGTCACACCAGCCTACTCAACTCAGTGGCTTACATTTTCTTTTAGAGCGAAAAGGAGAAGTATAATGAGGTTCGCAGGCTGGCTACCTTTTAGCGAGGCTCGCCTGTGGGTCAACAGGAAGCACCGCTGGCTGTGCGCCACCCAGGGGTTTGGCACTCAGCCATATAACACCATTATATTAGTGCGCCGAGGAAGGGAGACCAGCACCGATTATGGCAGCAATCAGTACGGCAGCATTTTGAAGATGATCGGGCTTCTTGGAGTACTCTCCTCAAGTGATCTTGGATCCCATTTACTGGGACTTGGGAGGGGACATGGCCACGGCTCCTCAGCTGTTTGGCGCTACACCCCCCATTGAGTGGAAACGGTTAGAGTGCTTCAGCGGTGCCAGCATTCAAATGGAACCATGTGCACAGCCTTTGGTCGGGATTAGAGGGGGCATCTACTCTTATAAACCTTGGTTAGGGGGGCATCTACTCTTATTTAAATATTAGATTTGTAATAGAATGCTTTAATTTAATAATGGCTCTTTAGTCAAAGCAGATAAATAAATATTTTAATCCTGAATTAATCCAATAGGATTATTATTGCTGTATGTTTTGGACAGTGCTCTAAAATCAATTTTAAACTGATTTGACAGATATTTTAGCAAATGATTAATTCAAATTATTCAAATAAATAAATTATAAATCCCATTTATTTGTCTATGATGGGTCGTTCCACAGGAGGGGGATGATTGTCCCAAATTTATGTTGGGCCACACCCCTGCTGGGCCTCTGGCTGCAGTCTATGACCCCAGCCAGGCTCTATCTAGGTGACAGGATTGATAGTGGACACCTTACTAGAAAGATTGCCCTGAATCAGATCCCTGAGTAGAAGCGGGGCAAGTTATTTACTGGAGGGTTTTTAGGAAAGGCTTTAGGATATCAGCAGTTCAGGAGTGCAAGGCATTCTTTGCCCAAAGCCTTAAATCTGTACAGTGGTGCCTTGACTTACAAACTTAATTGGTTCAGGAAGATAGTCATAACTTGAAATGGTCATAAGCCGAAGCACCATCTCCCATGGGAATGCATTAAAATGCAATTAATCTGTTCCGGCCGAAGGAAAAAAATCACCCCAAAAAATCACTGCAAGACTGGTCAGAAACATGATTAATCCCTTACAGCTGAGGGGGGGGGGAAGAAAAGCAATCAGCGATGCAAGACCCATTGCAAATGCAAACAAGACAAAACAAAAAGCAATCAAACATGCAAGACCTAATGCAAAGAAAACAAACCAAAAACCAATCAACTGTGCAAGGCCTATTGCAAATGCAAACAAGACAAAGCAAAAAGCAATGAAGTGGATCATGCAAGATCGGA
Source organism: Pogona vitticeps (assembly GCF_051106095.1). Lineage (NCBI taxonomy): Eukaryota > Metazoa > Chordata > Lepidosauria > Squamata > Agamidae > Pogona > Pogona vitticeps. The sequence goes on along the minus strand of NC_135788.1, from coordinate 45,348,407 downwards.
AAGGGGGGAAAATAAAAAGCAAACAGCTCCCCAAGACCCATCGGAAATGGGAGAAAAAAATCCAAAAAGTAAGGAAACCTCCCAAGATCTATACGAAATGGGGGAAAGCAAGGAAACCCCCAAGACCCATCGTAAATGCGGGGGGGGGGATACAAAAAGCAACAAAACCCCCAAGACCCATAAAAATGGGGGGAAACCAAAAAACAAACAACCCCCCCAAGACTCATCACAGCACAGAAACATAACCCCCAGCTCAAAACCATGCTGCAAAAACACCCAGAATAGTTTTCAACTGGCACCGGGGACTCGAACAGGGTACTTGACAGTGAGTATAGAGTTTCTGGACTTTTAGGAACTTAGTTGATTTAGAACCAGCGTGGCCTGCCCCAGTGGAGCATCTTCAACAGATCATTGTGTATCTAAACAGGAAGGGTTAGGTTCCAGGATCTATACAGGGTAGGTTATTGGTGCTGGCTTTCTACACTAAAATTAATGGGTATCAGGATTATTTTTCAGATGACCACTTTAGGAAAATGATTGAAGTTTGGTCTAAGGAAAGAGGCAGAGTTAAAGATTCAAGAGTACCCATATTACCAGGACTGTTAGAAAGCATTGGTAAGCAGCGGTAGGCTCTCTGTTGAGATGATTATGAAGTTGCTTTATTCAGGGTGGTGTCCTTATTAACTTTTTCGGCACCCTCAGGGTTAGCAAAGTGGTTGCCACTGGAAAGGGAGATAAAACCGGAGTAGTTATACAATGGCAGGATGTTAGGGTAGTCAACGGGATGGTGCAGATTCGCATCTGCCGATCCAAGGCCGATTAGCTAGGCACCCCCTGACATCTAGGTAGGGGCCCAGTTTGTTTTATCTTGCAGATACCTTAACGATGATGAGAAGGAAGCACATCA
>NC_135788.1:43587500-43695000 GCF_051106095.1 Pogona vitticeps | reverse complement strand
AGAAATACTGTAGAGTGAAAATAAGTCACAGCACCAAGCATTTCGAATGTCCAAATAAACAGTAAAACCAAGTTCAGATAATCAAATCTTGGCTTAATAAACTAAGATTTTTAAAAAATGTGTTTTTAGAATTATTTCAAATTGTTTTTATCCACTAGTTTTTAGTTTGATATCAGTTTATTTCAATTTTTAATATTGTAATATTATTGTTTTTAGTTCCTAACATTGTTTAATATTGTAGGCCGCTTTGAGTCATCTTGAGAAGAAAGGCAGGGTACAAATATTTTAAATAAAAATAATAATAAATACATAATATGCACAAATCTTCAGGGTGTGTTCTGTGTCTTCCAGCTACACATTCTTCTTTACTTTTCAGGAAGGATGTGAATCTTGCAACCTATCACTTTTGGGGAGAAACAAAGTGTAAGATTCTGTTTTTAACCCCTCACAATGAAGTTTCTCTGTGGAAAATTGTTTTCTCTGAGTATTCCTATGAAAAATTTTGCAAGATTTATTGCATGCTTCATGGTCTTTGCTTTTGAAAATACTGTCCCATTGCATAGGATTATGACAGTTCCTGAGCAGAATGACATATATCCTGTGCAGGATTCAGGGGAAAGAACATCCCATTGTGCAAGATTTGGCTGTTTCATACAAAGAACAGGTGAAAACAAATCCAGTGTTCCTTTTCAAGGATAGCTGGTGCAGGGAAAAGTCCCATTGGTGAGTTTTGACATGGTAGGACATCTCTGTGTTTCAGTATCCTATAAGTCAGGAGATCTTCAGTTAATATTTTCTCATATCTGGACTGAGAAATGCCGACTAAAAGCTTTATGGGGAAATGGGATCTTAAAATAACTTTAAAATACATGCCAGTATCCTGTTGGAGATTTCCATGTGCACCACTGTCATTTCAAACATAATTTTATTATTTGGTGAGATGTCAATTCCTTGACTGGTTGTGCAATAGACAACCACATAGTTGCACAACTAGTTATGTGACTGGCTGTATATTAGCCACCTTGCCAAAAGCGGTCCTTCTCTAAGTGGAAGGAGGTAACTAGTGGGGTACCCCAAGGCTCAGTCCACGGCCCGGTGCTCTTCAATATTTTTATTAATGACTTGGATGAGGGAGTGCAGGGAATGCTTGTCAAATCTGCAAATGATACCAAATTGGGTGGAATAGAAGACAGAAACAAAATTCAAAATGATCTTGATAGGATGGAGCACTGGGCCAAAAGCAACAGAATTAAATTCAACAGGGATAAGTGCAAAGTACTGCACCTCAAAAAAATAAACCAATGGCACAGTTACAAGTTGGGGGATACCTGGCTCAGCAAAACAACGAGCAAGAAGGGTCCTGGAATTGTCGTAGATCACAAGCTAAATATGAGCCAACAGTGTCATGTGGCTACAAAAAAGGCTAATACTATTTTAGGCTGCATTAATAGAAGTATAGTTTCCAACTCCCACGAGGTCCTAGTCCCCCTCTATTCAGCACTGGTTAGGCCTCACCTTGAGTATTGTGTCCAGTTCTGGACACCACACTTCAAGAAGGATGCTAAGAAATTGGAACAAATTCAGAGGAGGGTGACAAGGATGATCAGGGGGCTGAAAACCAAACCTTATGAGGAGAGGCTGAAAGAAATCGCATGCTTAGGCTTGAGAAAAGAAAACTGAGGAGTGATATGATAGCACTTTTCAAATATTTGAAAGGGTGTCATAGAGAGGAGGGGCAAGATCAGTTCTTGATCATCCCAGAATGCAGGACACACAACAAAGGACTCAAGTTAAAGGAAGCCAGATTTTAGTTGAATATCAGGAAAAACTTCCTAACTGTTAGAGCAGTATGATAGTGGAACCAATTACCTTGGGAGTTGGTGAGTGCTCCAACACTGGAGGCAATCAAGAAAAACTTGGATAATCACCTGATTATGTGCTTCGATTTTATTCCTGCATTGAGCAGGGGGTTGGACTTGATGGCCTTGTATCCCTCTTTCAACTTCACTTTTCTATGATTCTATGAAAAGCACAACCTCTTGATGAAAGTGAGTTGTCCATACAAATATCCTCAGCAGGATACTGGCCATAGTTGGATGTTTGGTTAGGTGTCATCAAGTTGCCTCTAATTTATGGTATCTCTATGAATGAGTGACGTCCAAAATGTCCTGTCCTCAACGACCCTGCTCAACTTTTGTAAACTCCAGTTGGGATTTCATTTCACTATTGGAAATTTATTGTTGAGATTTTGATATGAAAATGTATTAAATAGTAATGTTGTATAGTTACAAATGTAAACTGGCTGATTTTACCTGAGTCACTGTACTGATTGTATTCAGGTGTGGGTATCAAGGATTAAGACTTAATGTTGTACAGCTGTGTACATGATGAAACTTGGTGTAACAGAAAATGAAGTACAGTGGTGCCTTGCTTAGCGATTGCTTTGTTTAACAATGAAATTGTTTAGCGATGACTTTTTCAGAGTGATCTTGAGCTCCATTTAACTATGGTTCCTATGGGCGATTTTCACATAGCGATGTTTGGGACCATGTTTCGCATAGCGATGACAGTTTGGGCCCCCCTGTTTCGCTTAACGATGGTTTTGACAGACTCATGTTGGCTGTTTTTTAAATGTTTAGAATGCTTAAAATCATAAGTGCACTTAATAAACCCTTTGTTAAACTAATTTGACTTTGTTCCGACTCTTTTTAAATTTGTTGTAATTTTCCCCTATTGAGATGCATTGAATAGGTTTCAATGCATTTCAATTGGGGCACCGTGTTTCGCTTAGCGATGTTTCCTATGGCGATTTTTGCTTAAGGACGCAGTTTTCAATGCATTTCTATGGGAAACCGTGTTTCGCTTAGCGATGAAATCGCTTAACAGCGATTTTTTGGGAACCAATTATCATCGTTAAGCGAGGCACCACTGTAATGCATTTTCTCATTGGTCATGGAACTGTACAGAAGTCATGTGTAAAATGAACGTCTTTATCTGCTGTAAGTCAGATCACTTTTTCCTATGCTGTGTTGCTTCATGTGATGTTATGCTGCCAGAGGAATGTCTATTCTTTATGTATATATGTAAACAGACTAAGTTGTTGGTTTTACTCTCTCAGTGTTATAGTGTCATAACCATCCTCTGCTAACCAATATCTCCCTACTCTGCTGATGTTATGAGAATACATGTTATAATCAAATATATGATATGTAGAAGTTTTAAACACAAACCAAACCTTACCAGTTTCCCTTTTTTCCACTAGACAAACATCAAATGATGTCTCAAATGTCCAGGGTTTAGCAGAGTAAGATAAGGCTATCAGAAGTACAGGACAGGTGCTATAAAAAATAGGACACTTTACAAGAACTCACTCAGGAACTAAAATATAGTAAAGTCTGACCTTTTGCATTCCATCCATGTTTCACAAAGATTCAGACATATTTGGAGTCTCATTCCCAATGTCAAAGAAGCAGCATTAGTTAAATTGAATTCCTTTGAATGCATGAGGAATGCAAGCATGTTATAAGCTGATGTAACTGATCCCTAAGATTGGTTTAAAAGACCATGTAAAATGCCTGCTATTATTATCACTGCCACACACTGTGATATGCAAAAAACCATTTAGCGCAGTGTAGTATATGAGATGCTGATACAATCCCTGCTGCTCACTTAATGCATTCTACATTTGCTACTTTTTAATTAACAAAATTGTATTCCTAAAGGACCTACAAACTTTTTTAATGAGAAAGTCAAATAAAAGTACTCTCACTTTCTTCCCATTCCTATAATTCTGGAGGTGTTCAAAAGGAAGCCACACATTTGGAAATAGAAAATAGGAAGAAAAACTGCATCTTCACCAATATAATCTTACAGTCTCTTATATCAAATACAGATGTTTCAATAGTTCACTAAAGTTGCAGTCTGAACTCATTTATCTGGGAGTAGGTCAATTTTGACTCAATGGCACTTCTATCCAGTAGGCAGCTGCAAGTAGGCCAGGCCCATTAGATCAGTGGGAATTTGGAAAGTCAACACAAGTTCCATTGACTCAAAAGTCCTACTCTAGTTGTGGCTTATTGCAGGATTTCAGCCATGGAATTACAGAGTATTCTCAAACCACTTACCCCTGAAGTAGCCCAATGAACTTTGAAGGGAGTGTTCCAACCTATGTATTTTGAGCAAAGCATCTGAATATGTTCAGGATCGCACCTTACCATTTCAGTTATTTTTTGAGAAAATACTTGTGTGTTGGCAGGGGTGGATGTAGAAACAAAATCTGCAACAGACTTTCATTTTGTTCAAATGTATGATGCCTGTACAAGTTAATTGTCTACAATCAAACAGGGGCTTTGCATTTATGGGTTTTAGTATTCATGTTGTTATACATTCAGCTTATTCAAAAACTGGTGAGCTGCTTTTCTTCAAACCTATCCAAAGCAATGTAAAAAATAACATATGAGGTATTCACCAATAAAAATATAAACAATTAAAAATAAAGGTGGTACCTAGCACTGTTTAGCACAATGACAAACCATTGCTGTTTATGGTGGCTGGGACACATAATTTTTTCTTACTGAAGTCCTATAAGCTTGTCAGGTCAAACAGCATCCCATAACGTACAATTTAGGACTGAAACCAAGGGACAGGTCCTTGTGATGTCACAGAAGTAGGGCAGACAGTGAATGGAAACAGGGTACTGCCAATGCTGCTGGGGTATTTACAATAAGATGTTTTGTGAGTCCTAATGCTGATGCTTCACACACTGCCGTGCTCCAAGTGTCATGAGGGCACCAAAAAGGCAGGAGCAATGGGAATATGGAGAAATCAGGTCATTGTACAAATTGCATCATTTGGAGAAACACACACACGTAAACATCTCCAGGATAAGCCAGTCAGCCCTGACAGCCGCTGAAAATGGGAAAAGATGAGTGCCTCAGGTACAAAAATAGAATTATTTCCTCCTCTAGTGCTGCGTGCCCTAAAATTTGTCTCCTGGCCTGGACTATTGGAGAAGCATAGCAGTTCCCTGAGATTTCAGCTGGCAACCTGATATTGGGCAATCTTACCTATGCTGTCTCCGGAAAAACTCAGGATTTGTAGACTCTGCAGAACTGAATGGGAAGTGGTACAGTAGGTAGAGGGGACTGGGAAACATTAGATCCTCCTCTGTACACTTTCATAATTGCAAGGCCATCATGGGACACAATACAAATCAATGATCACTATGGCCTGAATCCAATTGGTGGTTCCAAATGGAGTAAATCTGGTGGGTCAGTAAGTCTTATATGAGTGCTGGCACACTATTCTAGTCAGAAGCTGCAACTGGATTTATACTTAGATGTCCAAAAAAACAACAACAAACCAACCCAAAACAAATCGTTAGCGCAAGTATGCGGAAATTCAGCAGAGTAACATCTGGTCCAGGTGTTTAAATGAATCACGCACACACAAGCAGCTTCTCCAGCACCAGACATGTATTTACAAGCTATATACAGAAGTGCAGACTGGCAGCATAACAGCATGACAATCATCAGGAAGAAGAAGAATACATCTTCTTCTAGAAGAAGAGTAGTCCACCACGACTAGATAGGCGGGATATAAATTAAATAAATAATAAATAATAATAATAATAACATCTGCTGTACAGAGTCCACATTTATACTTATTCACAACTATCTGTGTCCAATCATATTAGATACTGCATCATACATGAGTCAGCACTTTATGAGTCATCATGAGTCAGCATTACAGCACACCTGTTCAATATGGCTACTCATTAAGACACTTTGTACTGCTTAGGCCTGTAAATTTTACCTTGACACAAATCTAAGTTGTTAAGGAGAAATTCTCATGTAATTACCCCAAAACCTAAATTAATGCAGTTTCTAACTGAGCACAAATGTTTTTCTATAGTAATAATATAAATGGAGAAATCTAGGTAAGAATACAAAGAAACTAATCTTTTTGGTCAGTAATGTTGTTAGAAAAGACTTGTTTATAAAGTCAGTTGCGAAAGACCTGGTCAAAAGGCATTATATTCATAAATGCTGATATATCCAAAATACTTGACAACTATCACAGACAGAAAAAAATATCTTAAAAAAAGAAGTGGAAGGATTAAGACTCAGATTACAGATGGATACAAATAGACAAATGTTTAAAACAAGTTTATATCCTGCCCCTGGGCTTTATGAGTAGAAAAACACTGCAATATGCAAATTTTGCCTCTATTGAAACACATGGATTCTGCTGTTTGCTGGTGGGGCTAAAAAGCATCATACTTTTTAATTTGTCCCTCTTTACCAGCATAAGCTTTGCTGGTAACTGTCTCTCATTACCCATCTGTTCTATGTGGACTGTAATTGCCCCATGTAGTGTATCTGTCATGGCCTTCTAAAATGTTTTGACAACACAATCTTAAATATATCTGATAGATTTTAAAGAATTTCATTAAAATTTCCTCATATTTCTGTTCACTGTATATTTTTTTCCATTGGTTTGCATTGCCACAGACACAGCATTAAACTTTTATAAACTCATGTCAAGATGACAATTGTTCCTGGGAACATTTCCCCTCATTTTTGAACTGAACTCAGTAAAAGCAAGATTCTCTCCACATGCACACACACACCCAAAAGCAGATTTTAAAAAATAAATAAATCTTGAGCCCAGTTATAATAAGCCGTTGTTGGTTTGTTTCTAACAGCATTCCACTGAATATCACTTTTAGCACAAGGAACTTTTGTATATATATTCAGGACTCAAGTACCTTGGGGAAAGTACATTTCGCAGGATCCCTAGTGTTTAAAACATTGCCACTGTGGCACCAGGAACAGAAGAACACAAGATTAAATTGTAATCCAACCCAAAGAGGAACTTTGTGGGAAATAGAAAAGACCATTACAAATTTTCACTCCTGAAGATTAAACCTTTCAAAACTAAAAATCACATGATGTTATCCTAACAAAACAAAGAACTGGTATGTAACATTGATTGTACTTATTCTTTTACCATTTAAACCAGTGGGACTAACAAAGTAACTTTTTTTGGCTGATATTTCGTTTCTGTTGCTACCCCTCACCTCAAAGCATTTGTCTTTGACCTTCATTACAGTGACTGACAAGAACAGCATTTTGTTCATTTTTTAAGAAACTCTCAATTACTGTAATCTACAGCAATTTGCCTTATGGCACCTCAGGGGAAATATTACTGACCTCTGTTGGATAATACCCCTCATGCAGAGGCAACAGCAAAATGAGAGGAAACAAATGATGCTCCTTCAGATGCCAGAAAGCATTGTGCCCATAGAGAAAGAAGGCCAGAAGATGCACCAAGAAGAAATGTGCATTTGATTTAGCAAGAAAGGATACCAAAAAAAAAAAAACAAAAAAAAAAAACCCAACCATAACAACAACAAACAGAGTTAGTTGTGGTTAATACTTGGACAGGAGACCATCAGGGAGGAGCCATGATTCAGTGGCTGAGTGCATGCTTTGTATAAAGAATATCCCAGTTTTGACACCCAGAATCTCAAGATAGAAACTCTGTCCATAAGGTCACTATGGTGAGAGCTGACAGTACTTCCCTATATGAACCAATGAGAATTGACAGTAAACCAGTAGTGGGACTCACTATAGAGCAGTCTCCTATGTTTCCCAGCCTGTTGAAAGAAAGTCATAACTCTGTATCTTAGAGGTTGAGTGGAAACTTCCATCTAAATGGCATTAGGGCTGAAGCATTTAAACACACACACACATCCAAGCTGGTTGAACCCAGCTCTGAGCTCACCTAAGAAATATACTTGCCGACTTCTGTCACAACAATTTTTGGGACATTCATTATAATTCTTATGCACTATGAATTTATTTATGTATGCTTGTACTGAATGTTTGATTTTTACCGGTCTAAAGGTATCGCCTCTTCTACTTTTGTATTGTGCAAAGGACCACATGGCTGTCTCTAGTGTTTTTCTGTAATAAATGTTGTGACAAACCCAGACCTACTGGGATCTGCCACACGTTAACTAAGCTGCCACCAACCATTCCCTGTAAGAAGTCACACAGACCAGGGATGGATTTTTAAACAAATAAAAGAATAAGGTTTATTTAAATACAACACACAGGGAAAATAAAATAATCAGGTGAATAAGATAAAGTAACGTGGCTTATTCTCATTCATACATGCACACAGTTTGGTTCACACAGAACCCTTAACTTGAAGCACAGACCCTGAACCTATCAGTTCTGGCTAACCAACAGACACCTGAACCTATCAGGTTGGTACTCTGACACACAGTAGTACCCTGTCTGACACACAGACTCCCACACCAGCTTCTTCTTCCCAGCTGCTGCTTCGTCACATCCCAGCGTCTCTCTTTCACCACACAGGCTTCACATATATATACAGTACAGCCCCTCCTCCTGATGTCCCGCCTTCCACTCCCCATAGGATGGAACTTTCCCTCCAAACCCATGACAGACAGGTAACATCAGTGCTGTATGTAACACCTCCCCTCTTTATAAGTTGTTTTGTAGGGGGAAAGCTAAGGTGCTTTTACCCAAAAAACAACCTGGATAAAACACACAACAACAGTTATACATACCATATCATACTTACTTATACTTACATTCTAAGTTAACCATATCAATTATGCATTTAAACATTTACCATATACATTACATCAATTTACCTTTATTCATACAAACCAAGTTCAAAAAACAGGTACATTTAACTTTTTGTCATCAATATATATACATAGTCCATGTTTCTTTCGCCGTCTTCATTCTTCAGGTCTTCTTGACAAGGCGTCAGCAACACAGTTCACTGACCCTCTGACCACCTTCACTTCAAAGTCATAGTCCTGTAGGTTTAAAGCCCACCTCATAAGTTTGCTATTGTGGGTTTTCATTGTCTTTAACCATTGCAGTGGTGAATGGTCAGTGCACAGAACAAAATGTCTTCCCCAGATGTAAGGCTTGGCCTTCTGGATCGCGTAGACTATGGCCAAACACTCCTTCTCCACAGTTGCCAAATGTCTCTCACCTTTTTGAAGTTTCCTACTCAGGTAGGACACTGGATGCTGGTCACCATTCTCATCCTCCTGGCACAGAACTGCTCCTACCCCGCTGTTAGACGCATCGGTGTAGATGATGAACTCCCGGTCGAAGTCTGGAGCACGCAGCACTGGATAGTTGATGAGCGCCTGCTTCAACCTCTGGAACGCCTCCTCACAGTCGCTGGTCCACGGGATGCGGTCATCAGTCTTCTTCCTCGTCAGATCGGTCAGCGGAGCCGCAATCTCGCTAAACCTCGGGATGAACTTTCTGTAGTAGCCCACCAACCCAAGAAATGATTTGACCTTTTTCTTGGTGTTGGGTCTAGGCCAATCACGAACAGCTTCTATTTTGGCCTCCAGGGGTTTTATCATTCCTCCCCCTACCATGTGACCCAAGTATTTTCTTTCTGGGCTACCCAGCTGCAGTTTGTTTTCTTTACAGGGCCTAGGCCAAAGCACTCCCTCCCCTGGGTTAAAGTGCCTCTCCCTGCCTTCCTGGTCATCCCAAGCTTTCTTTCTGACCTTTTGAGCTTGCAGGGTCTCTGCTGCTAGCTCTAGGTTTCTCTTTAGGTCCTTCCTTAAAGAGTCTATATATGTCACAACGTCTTGTGGGTCATCCTGGGTGATCTGCTCCCAATTTTGTTTGATCAGATCAAGGGGCCCTTTCACCCTTCTCCCAAATAAAAGTTCAAACGGACTGAACCCGGTACTGGCTTGTGGCACTGATCGATAAGCAAACAAAAGGGATTGCAGCTTCTGGTCCCAATTGTTTGGATACTCTGCCAAGTAAGCCCTAATCATGCGCCTTAGAGTCCCATTGAACTTCTCAGTTAACCCATTACTTTCAGGATGATAAGCAGTGGTTTCCTTGTGCTTAATTCCACAGATTTGCCATAACCGTTTCATGAGCTTTGATGTGAACGATGCGCCCAAATCTGTGATTATCTCTGAGGCAAATCCCATCCTGGACATATACCCCACCAAGGCATCTGCCACTGTGTTAGTTTCAATGTTAGTCAAGGGTATTGCTTCAGGGTACCTCGTGGCATGGTCCACAATGGTGAGAATGAACCTGTTCCCCCTCTTTGTGGCCTTGGGCAAAGGTCCCACTATATCCACCCCTATGCATTTGAACGGAGTGTCAATCACAGGCAAAGGGCACAACTTTGCTTTGGTCCTGTCGCGGCTATTCCCCTGCCTTTGACACACATCACATTGTTTACAGAACTCCCTGATCTGCTTCCCTATGTCAGGCCAGTAAAAATTCTGTGTGATTCTCTGCTGTGTTTTGTTCACCCCTAAGTGTGCAGCAAACATGTCAGAGTGCCCCCTTTGTAAGATCATGGGGCGATACTTTTCAGGTACCACCAGCTGACTTCTGATCCCATCTCCCCCTTTTGAGATATTCCTCAGGGTTTCTCTATATAAAATCCCCTTTTTCTCCAGAAATCTCACTGGGGTTTCAGGTGTTAGCTGGGCGTCAGTCACTTGTTCAAAACACTTTTGGAGAGTGGCGTCTGCCTTTTGCTCCTGTCTAAATCTGCTGTCTGTGGTTAAGGTTTCCACCACAGCTTCTGAACTCCCCTCTGCTTCCGTCACGGGCTCATCATTACCCCCCTGAACTGTCCCCGTGGTGGTTTGTGAACGTGTAATCACTAGCACCCGTTTCACATGTTCAGCCAGGTCATTTCCCACGAGCACGGCTGCTGGCAGAGTCGATGAAATTGCTAGCTGCCAAACTCCCCTCCAGCCTTGAAAGTTGACAGGTACCTCCGCGACTGGCAGTGAGATTATCTGCCCCTCAATCCCTGCTACCTTTATGCTCTCATTCGGGATTATATATTCCCTAGGAATAATATCTGGATGGCACAGGGTCACCTGAGAACAAGTGTCCCGCAGCCCCCGATACTGACGGTCAAGTATTCCTACGTCCACCCCTGCTGTCTCAAACAACTGAGAATCTGTTCTCACGAGCAAGCATCGCTTGACCTCCGCAAGAGGACCACCTTCCTCAGCCTGATCAGCAGATGCAGCCGTTCCAGACTGAGCAGCCATGGCAACAGGCTCCCTCAGTGACAATGAGCCTTGCTCTCTCTGGACACAGAACACAGCTTTTGGCTTGGTTCCACTAGAATCCTGAGGCACAATTCCTTTTAGCTGCTTTAATTTCTCACACTCTGAGATTAGATGGCCCTTTCCCTGACAGAAATAACATTTTCTGGGGTATTTTGATTCTCTCTCATCTTGTTTTGGTTTTCCCTCCAAAATCTGGTTCCTGGACTGGCTCTGCCCAGAAGTTGTATCAACAGAATGGCCGCCCATTTTTGGCAGGCTCTGAACTAACCCTTTGGAGTACTTAGGGTCCCATGTTTCCCTCATGTTTTCTTCCGAATAATTCAGGTTTTGAGGTTGTGCCTTAACCTGTGTGCCTTCTTTTGGTTTCTTTTCTAGCTGCAATTTCTTCTCTTTTATTCTCAAATCCAGCTCCTTTTGCTTAGCCTCAAACTCAGCCCTGATCTGTAAAATTTCTTCCTCAGCCCTAGCTTTTATCTCTTTTACTTTTTCTTCAGTCTTATCTCTGATTTCTTTTAATTTAATGTCTTTTTGCTGATTATATTTTTCAAGATCTTGCTCACTTTGTCTGGCCTGAGCCTCATACTTTTCTTTCTTTGACATTTCTTCCACTGATAAATTGTTATTTCTCTTATTGAGGAATGTTAATTCTAATTGTGCCATACTAATTCTGTGTTCTAGTTCCATCTCTTTCATCCTCATGGCCATTCCCCTTTCCTTGGCATCTGCCTCTGCCTGACTGATTTCAGCTCTTTCTCTTCCTCTTATTTTAAGCTGTTCAATTTGTTCCTCCTTCTCTAGTTCTTTCATTCTGAATTCATGTTCTAGAGATAACTTAAAGTTTCTTAGGTCTCCCTGTGGTTCTCTCACTTCACCCATTTCCCTCACCCTCAGTTCATGCTGTTGGGCTAGGAGTATTTTTCTGAGTTCTGGGTTCTGCTCTCCTGTGCTGTCACCCTGCACTGAGCCAAATTCATCCTCAGAACCTTGGTCAACCTGGGGGTCTTTCACTTCACCCATTTCTGCCATCTGGCTTCGAGTCAAGGGCATAATCCCCCCCTCAGAACAAGCTGCTTTACAAAGTCAAGCCTCAAAATAAAACGACCACTTTTTTTCTCTTTTGCCTCAGAACCAGCTTTCTATAGATTGCTGCTGTTCTTCAGCACTTAACTTGCAACAGTATCGAGTTTGAGACTACCCCCCTCTGCTGGGCCTCTCAGCTGGCAGGCTAAATCACTGCTACTACACAGTTTTGCCTCAGTTTTTTTCCCGCCAAAACCAGGCTGCCTCAGAGCACTCTAATCTAGTCTCCCCAGTTGGCACGTTCTTCTACTAGCGCACCTCCCTGTGAGGTACACCTAGAAGATTACCTACGCGCCTCAGATTGTCCCTGACTAGACCCCCCTTGCTCTGGGCACACTTGCCAAGGCTTTGCTGGACCGCTGGACAACTGGACCAGTCGTATCCCACACGCTGGACACCAATCAATGTGACAAACCCAGACCTACTGGGATCTGCCACACGTTAACTAAGCTGCCACCAACCATTCCCTGTAAGAAGTCACACAGACCAGGGATGGATTTTTAAACAAATAAAAGAATAAGGTTTATTTAAATACAACACACAGGGAAAATAAAATAATCAGGTGAATAAGATAAAGTAACGTGGCTTATTCTCATTCATACATGCACACAGTTTGGTTCACACAGAACCCTTAACTTGAAGCACAGACCCTGAACCTATCAGTTCTGGCTAACCAACAGACACCTGAACCTATCAGGTTGGTACTCTGACACACAGTAGTACCCTGTCTGACACACAGACTCCCACACCAGCTTCTTCTTCCCAGCTGCTGCTTCGTCACATCCCAGCGTCTCTCTTTCACCACACAGGCTTCACATATATATACAGTACAGCCCCTCCTCCTGATGTCCCGCCTTCCACTCCCCATAGGATGGAACTTTCCCTCCAAACCCATGACAGACAGGTAACATCAGTGCTGTATGTAACAAATGTGTCCCTTTCTTTCAACATGCCAAGAAAGGATTTTGTCCCTGGTGTCTAGTAGTAAAGTCTCCTTAAGCCAGGAACTGATAATTTTAGTCAATGAGAGGAAAATTCCCTGCCCCCTTTGCAGATTAAAAAACTGTCATTCAGGCTTGATTTTTTTATGATAGCCTTCCAGGGCAGGAGGTCTCCTCCCCTATCCTCATGGGAAAGACTACAACAGCAACAAATGGGATGGGGAGTTACTCTCCTAGAGCTCTTTTCGATAAGCACTCCTAAAAATCTTTTCCCCCAGGTCAGGAGCTGGTGATATCATCTGTTCAATGATTTATGACCCCAGGGACACACTCCCTTGTCTTAAAGCAGGGGTCTCAAACATGCGGCCCGGTGGCCATTTGCGCCCCCCCAGATGATAGTTTGTGGCCCTCGCCTTGCCTGCCCCCCCAAAGCACCCACACATCCTCTGCTGTCAAGAGTAAAAAAAAAGCCTTGCCTCGCTCGCCGGCTCTCTCCCAAGACAGCACCTCTTGCACCCTCCATCCAGAACTGCAGCCTGCCAGCCAGCCCACCTGTCTGTTGGCTAAGGAAACTCCCGGGCGGCTTCCTTGGGCTCTTGCTCCGCTTGGCGGAAAATCTGATGCAGCCCAGCCTCACCCAGACTCTGTCTCTAGCGGCCCCCAGGTAAATTGAGTTTAAAACCCCTGTCTTAAAGGGACAAGGACCTGGACTGGGGAGAGATAATGGGGCAGGAGAGTGAATTAAACCTATTAGACCTAATTATGTCATCCTCCTCCACAGCTGGAGGGAGGTTGCACTGACATTCTTCAAGCGCAAGAACTTCAGCCCTCAGACTACAGAGGAGCCACAGTCTCAGCAACAGTTCATTGACCTCCCACCCTGGGAATAATGAGGCGAGACTCAATGATGGGATGAAAACAGAGCCACACTTCACATCACTTTTCAACTCTCTGGCCCTTCCAATAAGCAAATGGGGCCTGTGGTAGTGCAGAATGATGCTGGAAGCGAAGGTCTCACAGGACCCCTTCTTGATTACAATGGGCGAGTGTCCAGCCCCATGGTAGTGTGGCGCTTATGGCCACATGTCCTCAGCCGGCCATGGTTTGACCACTCCCAGGGCTCTAGCCTCTTATCTCTTGGCAGCTTTGGTCGGAGGTGTCCTGAGCACGTTGTCCCCCCCCCCCGGACTGTAATCTCATGATCCTTGGCTCTGAGGGTTCAGATGTGCTATACCCCACTTGACCTCCACTGGGAACTCACTGATCCATCTCCATTCTGCACTACCTGCCAGTGTGACTGAAGTAACCACCCTGTAAAATGCCTCAAAACCCTTTGCCAGTATGGGATAGGCAAAAAATCCCTGTGTGCAACTGCCAATCAGCGAATGGGTCCAAAATTCCTATCCAGCCCCAGTGGCGACCAGCAAAGCTCATACTAGCTAACAGGGCGGGCAGGCGGGATGCAAGTCTCACAAGAGGCTGAGTGGGGGAGGAGTGCCTTCCCCTCCCTTCCTGGATAGCAAGGACATGAAGCCACGTCTCACCCTATTCCGGGTGAGAGGGCAAAGATGCTCTGTGCAGCAAAGATACGTGCTGGCAGAGCATGCCATTGTATCCAGCTGCTGCAGAAATAGTGAAGACCCTATAAGAGGTGACTCCCAATAGAAGTGGCTCTAACCACACAGACTGAGTTATAGTCTAATCAATCCTGGATTGACTGTGGCTGGAGCAATGTTGGTGTCATTTTGTGTGTCTCAGTGGTCTGAGTGTCACTCAGAGATCTCCAGGTTATGACTTTGAACCCTAAATCTATGCCTTGTCTTGAACTGGAATTTGTAATGGAACTCCCATCACAGCTTGAAACCCTGCCAGGAACAGAACATAACAAAGTCCACAGGATTTCAGGGAAAGGGCTCATCATGCTGTTGTTAAAACTTTAGAATCAGAGTGCTTAATGGTTGCCCTATTTTGCTTCAGAAACTGCTTAGAGAACTCTGTTGTTGTTGTTGTTGTTGTTGTTGTTGTTGTTGTTGTTGTTGTTGTTGTTGTTGTTGTTGTTGTTGTTGTTGTTGTTGTTGTTGTTGTTAAAAAGCAGTGGTGCCTCGACTTACGAACTTAATCCGTTCCGGAAGATGATCATAACTCAAAATGGCAGTAAGTCGAAGCACCATTTCCCATAGGAATGCATTGAAATGCAAGTAATCCATTCCCGCCAAAGGGAAAAAAAAGAAAAGAAAAGCAAGGAAAGCATGCAAGACCCAACGGAAATGCAAAAAAAGCAAAGCAAAAAACAAGCAAACCATGCAAGACCCATCAGAAATGGGGAAAAAAACCCCAAAAACCAAACAAACCCTGCAAGACCTATCACATCATAGAAACATAATCCCACCATCCAGCCCAAAACCACGCAGCAAAACCCACCCAGAACAGTTTTTAAAAAGCAGAAAGCAGCATCTTACCTTACCAGGCAGTCTGAAGCCTCCTCTGATCACAGCCTCTTCACTTACCAATGGTTAGCAATTTGAATTCCCCACCTTTTTTTCCCTGCCTTTTTTGGTTGCAACTTAAAGCTCCAGCCACAAGTTGAAGCAAAATTTTGCAGCCAGACCTGGTCATAACTCGAAATGGTTGTATGTCGGGATGTTCCTAAGTCGAGGCACCACTGTAATATGAGTTTCTTAAGTCAAAATAAATGAATACTGCCTCTCAACATGGAACATCCACTCCTTGTAATTATGGCAAGTCATCCATCTCCACAAATGAGGATATTTTTTGCATTAAGCTTGCACATGCTAATTTAACCTAACATATGCAGCCAGAATCACAATTACTGTAATTCAAGTTGAAATACAATATAATTCACCACAGTCCAGAAAACTGTGATCACTTTGGGTCCAGGCACCCAGAATTGGGAGAATAATTGGGATATAAATTAAATAAATAAGCCTAATGCTTAATAATGCTCTGAAATTCACCCATATACCTTACATTTTATACAGTTTACTAAACATAATGTATGTGAAAAATGAATATTTCTTTTACTGATGACGATACCATGCAGATTTATAAAAATAATGTTATAGTGGAAATCCTGTTGTGCAGTTCTGCATATGTAATGGGGATGATGTCATCATCAGTGGCAAATTGCCGCTGACTAAGGGCAAATTGCTGTTGGTTAAAGGCAATTCCAGGGTGCATATGACTCCTATTCACTGTGACAAAGTCACATGCACCCTGAAATTGGCTAGGGAAACTTTTAATAAGCAGCAGTTTGATGTTACTGATGATCTCATCATTGTTGTGCACAGGGAGCGGTGCTACAGAAATTCAGCCTATAATTAATACACATTAATGTTTCCTTCTTCTTCCATCACTGCTTACTTACAGCTTCTTCAATCTTTAGCTTTATATCAGAGTACAAATTCGAAGTTAAATATGTTAAGAAATCTGATAATATCTATGAATATTTAATTTTAATTTTTAACTGTATTAGATATTCTGTATACAAATAGTAGTCAATGTTTTATTTTGAAAAAGAGGGGGGAAAGACAAGCAATGTAAGAATTAGTCTGCTTTGAGATCTTACTGGGTACAGTACTATCTTAACATGAATTGTGAAATGCTTGGTGTTATATGCATTGAGCTGCATGCATTGAGCTGCTGCTATAGAAATGCCCAGTTAATACGTAAATGCATTAATAATTTTGCTTACTCAAAACACACACAAACACCACTAGGTTATATAGAAACAAAATTGCTATTAGCTTATTTGTTTAAGCCACCAGTGGACAATTTTAATTCAAATCCAGAAAACTACTAGATTGCCAAAGCTTGCATACTTGCAGTATCAAGGAAAAACAGGAGAGGGCAAGGCGGTCCTCTCCCAGTCCTGATTACCTGGTAGTGGTGCATCAGTACTTTAGTCCTGAAGGGACTAAATTGTGTTTTAAAACAGGGGAAGGGGGGTCTGAGTGGAGTCTGTGTGAACCTTAATGAGTTGTCTGAAACCTTACGATTCACATCATATCACTGCTCTGATATTATTATAGAATGACAACCCTGTTTGGAATGCAAACAGATTACTGGATTTTCAGATGCCACCGTCAACTCCCATGCCCCTCACTTGCTGATGTTGTGCAAAAACATTTCAAAAAGCAAGGAGGACAAAGAAAAGAGGGACAACAATGGTGGCAGCAACAGTGGCTGTGGTGGCAGGTTGGTTTTAATTGCCTGGTTGTTTTCAGAGGAGCAGCCACGTCTTCAGCTTCAAGGCATTGTGAGACCACCCCTTCACCAATACCTTGGCTTTGAAGACTCAGTTACAAAGCGGCAGCTACTCTCAAGGTGTCCAGGCTGCTGGCAGTGATTCAAAAACATATTGCTTCTGCCACTAATGTTCTGTTACTGATTCAATCACGGTTCTGTTCTTCTCTCCTTGCTCCATATAAATGTTCTCACCCAAAGGTGGAGAACCAGGCAACAGTGAAGGCCATCCTTTTATTTTTATATGACATGCTTCTCACCTCTCTCTCTGGATTGGATAGTCCAGACGGGCATGCCACCAGACAAATGAGAGGACAAAGGCTGAAATGGAAGGTGGTCCAGCCAAAGGTCAGGCCAATAAACATGCCAGCACATTAGCAAAATTTGAATGGGTACCTTAATGAGTAGAGATGGGAACGAACCACCATGGTTCATGCTGGTTCATTTATGAGCTAAAGAGGTGTTTGGCACTTCCCAGGCCTGCCTCTTCTGGCAGGCACCCACTCAGAGGCAGTGCTCCGGCTTCCCTGCCCTGCCTCCTCTGGGTGCTGCCCCTGAGTGGGCACCTACCAGAGGAGGAAGGCCTGGGAACTGCTGGACACCTGTTTTGTTGATAAACAAACTGACATGAACCACCAAACCAGCAATTCATGCCCATCTCTAGTTACAGTTAATCACAGACAGGCTGGGATCACTCAAGGAGAATGACACAGAGAGGGAACGTGGTGCAGCTGCAACAGTGGAAAACAGCCACGAAAATATAAGAGCATTCTTTCTCTCAGGGGAAAAAGCCAGTTCTGACCCTTTGAAATATGGTAATATTTAAGACAAAAAGTGAAGCAGGGGAACATTGAGTTGAGATTTAGCAGCTGAAGTAAACACATTGGAGCGAAGGGAAGACTTAGTGGTCTGTGAGTCAGGAAGGTACCAGACATTTCAGCATCTGAGCCAGAAAATATAAATAAAGTTTCCTTCAATTACAAGGATATATTCCAAAGTTGGCAGATTTACTTACTTGAGATGGACAGCTTCAACCTCCCTAGTATAAGCTAGTTGTTTCATTCATCACTATTGAACAACCAATGTTACCCATGTCTAACCTGGGAAGCTAAGAGTCAACCTTCCCCAACTGAGTGCCTCGTAGAAATATTGGACTAAAACTCCCATCATTCCAACAACAAGGCTAGCTGAAGAAAATGGGTGTTGTCTGACAAGACATGAGAGGACATCAAATTTAGGAAAGAAGCTGAGCCAATTGAGCACAGATGTTCAGTATGGCTTCAGTGAACAAGAATATCCAAGAGTGTCCACTAAACAGGAATAATCTCCAGTACCATTATCAGTGAACACTGGCAACTGATAAATTGACCTGTGAAATGAAATTAAGAAGAGGTTTCTCAAAAAGCAATGATTTTAAAAAATACATGGAATCTATTTTTGGAATATGAGTTTCAGAAAGGAAGGAGAAGGATTAATGTGTTTCTGACAAGGAAGCGGGCAGAATGAAATGGAAGAATATTAGAAGTAAAACCTAGCACCGAAGGTGAAGGTGGCACAAGTGAATGTTCTACCAGCCTTGTTGAGAGTTTGGGGATCAGTAGTAAAAAAAAAATTGACTTTTCAAGTAGTAACCATAGTTAGGTACCCTTGAGAGGTATAGGGCAGGGCTGGACAAAGCAATGTATGTGCATGCAGCCCACAGATTTCTCATTTTTCCTTTGTTAATTCTATCAATCCTTTCCAGAGTTTTGAATCTCTGGTAATATTCTCTCTCTCTCTCTCTCAATCTTTTTTTTTTTTGGGGGGGGGGGGAGGCTACAAAGTAGCAGTACAAAGATCCACAGAAGAGAATAGCTTCAAGTTCTCCAGAGTCCACCCCTTTCTCATTAACTGGCACTTAGTATTAATAATTCACTCTGAGACACTTATAAGAGAAAGAATAAAAAAACATTTCTATACAGTTGCTTGAAATTACAGACTTTTGGTTACTGCGTTCTTTACTGCACACATACTAGCAATCAACCAAATGGATTGACGGAAAGAAGAAGAAGAAGAAACAGCCACCATCTGACCAAAGAGAAGAGTAGAACACTCTGCAGAGAGGCAGGGATTTTTTATTTTCAAAAGCTGGAAGGAAAGTGCTTGATAAATAGATAGTCACTGATCACAACAGCCCAGAAAAGTCCCTCCCAGTCATGGAAGCCACAGACAGCAAGCAAATAAAACTTTGTAAATAAAACTTTGGCAATTGAATCATGTGAAGCCTGTGCATGCTGCATGTGTTGCTTGAAGACTAACAATATTACTTGTACATGTTGTTCAATTCAGGATCCCAAATACCACCATCAATAAAGGCCTTTTCCACTGTAAAACGTGGCTACGATACCTAAGGTCTGGGGTGGGGGGGAGTACTTCTTTCCAATTTAGTTATTTTTCTTATGCTAAAGTAATCAGATCTCATCAAAATGCAAATTAGCAAAGCGGCATAAATTCTCCAGGAGAATTACATGTTGCTTCCTACCTTATTTGCTTTTCGCTCCCCCTGCACTAAAAAGTTTTAAAAGTTCTTGATAAACTGATGCACACATCTTCCCAAGCAGGGCCATCTGAAAAGACTCGAGCCAACATGTCGTTTCTTCTTCTTCTTCTTTAGATTATTAAATCAGAACTTTATTTTTGTCCCTGCTGATCATTTTAGAAGATCCTCTGAGAAACATTTCTTGAAAGGCAGGACATTAAATATGCTACAAGCAATTAATTTCAATCGTGCTCTGTAAAAGAAGGGTCTGAAATTGGTTCATTAATGACCATCTCATGGACATGCCACGTATGCTATAAGCAATTTGCTCTTGGCAAATTGCACGCAGCCTACATACACTGCTTTCTCCAGCCCTGCCTGATACCTCTCAAAGGTACTTAATTATAGCTACTACTTGAAAAGTTACTTTTTTAAACTACTGATCCCAAAACCTCCAAAAGATAGCAGGGCTGGTAGCCATATCAATTGGGATATTCTTGAATTTTTAGTCCAAAAAAGTAATCTTTCGAAGTTCCGAATGTATCTGTCTGTGAATCTAAGAGCATGTACTGTTTTCAGCCATATCTGGGCTCAGTGCAGCCATATGCCATCCCTTAAGAAGTTATCCACGTGAAGAGCTGCCCTCCTTTTTGGTAACATGTAAGTGGACACCTAAGGGACGTGGTGGTGCTGTGGGTTAAACTGTAGAAGCCGCTGTGCTGCAAGGTCAGAGGACCAGCAGTCATAAGATCGAATCCACATGATGGACTGAGCTCCTGTCGCTTGTCCCAGCTGCTGCAACCTAGCAGTTCAAAAGCATGTAAATGCAAGTAGATAAATAGGTACCACTACGGTGGGAAGGTAACGGCGTTCCATGTCTCGTCGTGCTGGCCATGTGACCATGGAAACTGTCTTCAGACAAACGCTGGCACTACAGCTTGGAGATGGGGATGAGCACCATGCCCTAGAGACAGACACAACTGGACTAAATGTCAAGGGGAACCTTTACCTTTACCTAAATGGACACCTACCACCCCCACCGGAGTTTCCCTAGCTGAGCAGAGAAAATAGAGGCTTTCCAGAATGACAGAAAAATATGTAGTTTCAGAAAAGGTAGCCATGTTAATCTATACGAGCATGTCAGGCAACAACAAAAAATAAAAAAGAAAGGTGACAAAAACATTGTGGCATCTTAAAAGCTAACCTAAAGGCTAATTTTAATGGGAGCTTTAATGTGAAGTAGAGAAAGGATGTGGTGTTTCATATAAATTCTATATATATATATTCATTCTCAACAGGGCATTTCAGAGAATTGTTAAATATGATGCATATTTATTTGATCTATACCCCAACTATTTCTCAGTACTGTATCCCAAGGAGTGATATCTGCAAGTGGGATCTGAAGGCCTTTGGAATGGACCTCAACAGATGGGAAACTTTGACATCTGAGCGTTCAGCCTGGAGGCAGGCGGTGCATCATGGCCTCTCCCAATTTGAAGAGGCACTTGTTCAGCAGGCCAAGGCAAAGAGGCAGTCCCAAAACCGGCAACATCAGGGAGCGGGACAGGGGACAGATTGTATTTGTCTTCAATGTGGAAGGGATTGTCACTCTCAAATTGGCCTTCTCAGTCACACTAGATGCTGTTCCAAGATCTCTATTCAGAGCATGTACCCATAGTTTCTCGAGACTGAAGGATGCCTACAAGATCCCAAGGTGGTTACCTAGTCACAATCCTGTGCAATAAGATTTACTTTATAATACTCTGTATTTTCACTTAAGCTATAGTAACAATATCTAATTGTGATATTCGCATATATTAATGTAAGTCAAAATATGCAACTTTAATGCGAAATGTCCTCCCTTTTGAAGTTCCTTGTCTTCCATGTCCTTTCTGACAATGGAGCAACAGCCACAATCTGCTGTAACACAATTTTTTCAGATCTTCATTTAGATCATTATGTTCAGTTCACTATTTGATTCATCTTTAAAGACCAGAAGCATTTTTCAAATTAAATTACCTTCTCGTAGTTACACGTGGCTCAGAACAAAGAGTGATTTTGATTACACTTCAGCAATATTTGTAAAAGGGATAACAATGAGGCAAGGAGAAAAAAGGTCCATTTAGGCTGCACAGTTGTAGCAATTTGATCTATTTTAACTGCCACAACCCCAATCTCCAGAATCTTGGAATCTGTAGTTTGCTGAGGGACTTTGAATTCTCCACTTGAAAATTTAGCCTAAAAGCAGAGAATTCCATACACCTCACCAAACTATAGGTTCCAGGATTCCACGAGAAGCAATGGCAAATTAGAGTGGTATCAAGCAGTTACAGCTGTGCAACGTAGATACATTCAGAGATAGAAACAATCCAGGTTTGAGAAACCACAGGTGGGATGGGGAGATTTTCTGCTTTGATTGTGTTTTGATGTTTTAGTTGAATAGCTATGAAACACCTTGTGAGCTGCCTTTCATTTTCTCATCAAAGAAATGGGGGCATACGTTTTACAAATAAGCAGTTCAGTGTGGCAACTGAGGAACATATGGAGTTAAAAAGAAATTTTGGGAGTGCTTTAAAATATGATTAAAGGTGTTTGCAATTCCTCATATATGAAGAAACAGTTGGTCCCAACTAGATCTGAATGCAATTAACCTGCATGCTTTCTTTCCTTGTAGGAAAACTTGGGCGTAGACCATGGGGAGAGAGAAAAAATAATGTTTTTTCCCTGTGGGAAAGCTCTCCAGCTGTAGTACAGCCACAAAAGAGACATGGAGAAGCCAGATTGAATATTTTGGTTAGGAACAGAAACAATTTTAATATGAGTATAATGTGACATGGAAAAAAATCGAGCCACAGAAACACAGTAAAGAGAATACACTCAAATGCATAAGAGCATATTGCATTTGTGTATCATCATGACATACCAAGGCTCATATTTTTATTATACAAAGAACCACTCCCAAATTGACCTAGAGTAGTTTTCTCATTATCCTTTCTACTGTTTCTCTGTTTGATGAAGAAGTAATTATGCATTAGCCAGTGTGTATGAATGAAAAGTAATCTTGTATGTTGCTCTCTCTCATCCCCTTCTTAGTTTTCCTTTTTCCAGCCATACAGACTGCAACAATTAAAAGAGTCATTTTGCTGCCTGTATGGCTGGGAAAAGGGAAACTAGATATTAACTGAATGTATTTCTCCGCTTGCATTATGAAGTTTTAAAAGAACAAGTGGTCCAGGATATGCAGTTCTGTGTAGGGATGAGGTGAATATTCACTAGCTAAAATCCAGTAGTAAGTCACAGCTGGAGTAGACCTATTGAAACAGTGGCCATCAGGTGAGTCAACACTTATGTAAGTTCCATTGGTTTAATAAGCCTACTCTAGCTGCAACGTACTCACTGTGTGTATGAGTGCAAATTTCAACTCCATGCCACTTAAAAAGGTGCAAACATAATTCAAGTTGAATATGGCTGACTCACATTTAGGCTCAGAGCTTGCCTCTTGTCTCTTTTCTCCAAGCCAAAAAGCTATTCTCCTGGATGAAAAGATGGGTGATAAGCAGTGGAAGGCTTTCACGTACACAGGAAAGGAGCAGAGCCTCTCCTCAGTAGGAAATATTGAACAAAGATCCTGATCTTGCATGTGAACCCACACAGTTTATCCCTCCTAAGTTGTTCCTTATCTCAGCACTTAGCCCAATGGTTCCCAACACTGAGTTGTCAAGGATAATTTCCACACTGAGAAAGAACAAGGCCTATAATAATCAGCAGCCATATCTGACAGGTGTGCAAAATGCTGAGTCATGCAGTATGTGTATTAAATGAAGTAGTGTCTGAGGTGATGCAATGTCCTTACTGACTGGCTATATGTAAATGTGCATGTGTATAACTGTGTAGACATGTGGAGAGGATGTAGGATCTCTTCTGATGAATGTCATGCTGTCATGCTGCCAGTTTGTACTGCTAAAACTTTTTTATATATTGTAAATATACTTGGTGCTTGGAAGAAGCTGTCTTTGTTTGATTCAACTGGACTGCCTGGACTGAGACAAAACTCTGCTAATTTACACCAACAAGGGGTTATGGGCTCTTCTGCCTTGCACCGGAGAAGCTGGTGAATGCCAGAGGGTACCAGAAAGCCAGAGGCCAGAGGGATAGAGGAACCAGTCCAGAAATGGAGAAAGTCCAGTAAGGTGAGCTTCCTGCCATTCAGAGCCGAGGAGGGGTAAAGGATGGAGAACTGAGATAAAAGGCCAGCAAAATGCAGTCAGTTGGGGCAGCAGGAATGAGAGGATTCCCTCTCACAAAGCTAAATGAATGGAACTATCTGACTTGGTCAGTTAAAGCCGAAATGCTGCTGAAAAGGAATGAGTTGTGGAAGATTGTTTTCAACCCCCCCCCCCGTCCTGAATGAGTAACAGATAAAACAAAATGAGAAGGCTTTAACAACAATAGTTCTGTGCTTAGAGGACAGCCAATTAATATACATGTGTGGACTGACCTCAGCTAAGTGCTGGCAAGTTCTGCACCATGTCTATGTTTGGGACTCTGCTGGCAGCAAAGTTTGCTTTTGCACGTAAATTATACAGAACAAGGCTTGACCATGATGGAAGCAGGTCAGAGCACTTACAGCAGATGAGAAATCCATTTGTTGAGCTTGAGCAGAGGGGCATGGAGTTCACAGAGAATCACAAAGTGTATGTGATCCTGAGCAGTCTTCCATAAGACTACGATGTGCTAGTAACAAGCCTTGAATCAATGCCAGGGACTTAACCCTGAAGTATCCGACAGGCAGATTGTTGAAGGAAGAGGAAAAAAAATAGCACATGTGTAATTACAAAAGGGAACAGGGTGTGTCCACAGCAAAACCTGAAAATAATTTATATGTACTGAAGGGAAGAACACAAAACAAAGTAACACATGCCATAGTCAAAAACACACCAGCACATGACCAGTGTGCACATTAAACAAGGCAATTTATGGGCTTAAATAGTCTGCATGATATTGGAACCAGTGTCTGGATTTAGCACTGAAAAGATTGAAGTTTAAGAGTAGCCTGGCAGACCCATGCCTTTAGGTCCAAGAAAATGGAAAAGAGCAAAATATTTTGCTAGCATACGTCAATGACATATGCTTTAGGTCAAAAGAACAAGCTCAGATTAATATGTTTGAAAAACAATTGAAAAAGAGTTCAAGCTAAAGAACCTAGGCCAGATACAGAATTATTTGGGGGTTCAAATTCAGAAAAAAGACAAGGGTTCTGTCCTAAATCAGAGACTGAAGATAGAGGAAATGCTAATAAAATACAACATGCAGGACTGCAAAAGTGTACAGACACCCATGACAGAAAATTTTCAAAAGTCAGAGGACAAAAGCAAAGAGTTTGAAGAACAAGAAGTGTACCAATCAGCAATTGGGAGTTTACAATATATAGAAAACTGGACAAGGCCAGATATTGCTGTAGGAGTTAATATTCTGGGTAGGCATACTGCAAAACCAAAACTGGTTTGGGGTGTGTGAAAAGAATATTTAGATACCTAAAAGGTATCCTTGATTACATGTTTGTTAATACAACCCTCTAGTGATTTAAAATTAAAGGTTTGTGTAGTTAGTGATTGGGCCAACGACATGGCTGATAGGAAATCAGTATCAGGTTTCACAATAAAGTTTGCTAAGACATTGGTGAGATGGAAATCAAGGAAGCAAGGTTCCGTTGCCACAACCACTGATGAGGCAGAGTTTGCTGCTCTTTCAGAAGTGTGTTCAGAGCTGGTGTGGTATAAGCAAGTGCTTATAGATCTGGAAATTAAAGTGGATCAGGCTATAACAGTGTGTGAGGACAACACTACATGTATACAGATGGCAACCACAGAAAAAATGAGAAGCAGAAGCAAACACATTGATATTAAATATCACAATGTCAGAGAGGCAGTAAAAGAAAAACTAATTCAACTGCAGCACTGTGAAACAGAAAAGAATGTAGCAGACATTCTAATTAAACCACTGAGTACGCAAAGAAACAGAGAACTAGCTAAAGAGTTGGGAGTACGTTCTGCTCAGGTGTAAATTAGGAGGGGTGTCAAGGATAATTTCCACAATGAGGCAGAACAAGGCCTATAATAATCAGCAGCCATATTTGACAGGTGTGCAAAATGCTGAGTCATGCAGTATGTGTATTAAATGAAGTAGTGTCTGGGTGATGCAATGTCCTTACTGATTGGCTACATGTAAATGTGCATGTTTATAACTTTGTGGACATGTGGAGAAGATGTAGGATCTCTTCTGATGAATATCATGCTGTCGGTTTGTACTGCTAAAACTTCTGTATATATTGTAAATATACGTGGTGTTGGAAGAAGCTGTTTTTGTCTGTGTGATTCAACTGGACTGAGACAAAACTTTGCTAATTTACACCAACATGAGTACCCAGATGTTCTTAGGCTAAAACCCCCAGAAGCATACAGCACTAATTGTGCTGGTCAGGATTTCTGGAAGTTGCAGTCCAAGAATATCTGGGGACCCAAGGCTGGGAAGCACTGACTTAGCCCCTCCCTCCCTCCCTCATTGTTGCTTTCTCCAGGCAAGGAAGAAACCTAGTTTTCCGGGGTACATGCTCATGTGCAGAGCACACATGTGAACAGAACTCTTCTCTTCAGATTCCTCACTCTCTAAGTAGAGACAGTGATTTAAAAAGGGAACAGGGGCTGGGGCTCCTTTCTAAGCATTTTGGTGAAATTGAAGTAATGAAGGACAGAATAGGGCTTTTGTCCATTCAGACTC
This sequence comes from Pogona vitticeps, assembly GCF_051106095.1. Taxonomy (NCBI): domain Eukaryota; kingdom Metazoa; phylum Chordata; class Lepidosauria; order Squamata; family Agamidae; genus Pogona; species Pogona vitticeps. The sequence continues at coordinate 43,668,290 of NC_135788.1, read as the reverse complement.
TTTCAATGGTCAGGGACAGGGTGGTCCCCACTATGTGTTTCCTTTATGAAATGCCATTAATCTCACTAACAAAAATTATACCAGTTCCCAGTGGACTCCATTTACAGCATGTTTACAGTCATATATAAAAGCTGTGCAGATTTATGTGCTTGGACTAGTTTACATGTAACATGGTCACTGGACATGTTCTTTCTACCTGGCTATTGACATTTTGGACATGTCAAACATACAAATCTTAACAGCTCTGACATGATTATATGACTTTAACCCCACTTTTTGTTGTTGTTTAGTTGTTAAGTTGTGTCTGACTCTCCATAACCCCTTGGACCAGAGCACGCCAGGCCCTCCTGTCTTCCACTGCCTCCTGGAATTTGGTAAAATTCATCTTAGTCGCTTCGATGACACTGTCCATCCATCTCGTCCTCTGTTGTCCCCTTCTCCTCTTGCCTTCACACTTTCCCAACATCAGGGTCTTTTCCAGGGAGCCTTCTCATGATATGGCCAAAGTATTGGAGCCTCAGCTTTAGAATCTGTCCTTCCAGTGAGCACTCAGGGTTGATGTCCTTCAGAATTGATAGGTTTGATCTCCTTGCAGAGCAGGGGACTCTCAAGAGCCTCCTCCAGCACCACAATTCAAAAGCATCAGTTCTTCAGTGGTCAGCCTTCTTTATTGTCCAGCTCTCACTTCCATACATCACTACGGGAAAAACCATAGCTTTGACTATGCAGACCTTTCTCAGCAATCTGCTTTTTAAGATGCTGTCTAGGTTTGTCATTGCTTTCCTCCCAAGAAGCAGGCATCTTATAATTTCGTGGCTGCTGTCACCATCTGCAGTGATCATGGAGCCCAAGAAAGTAAAATCTGTCACTGCCTCCATATCTTCCCCTTCTATTTGCCAGGAGGTGATGGGGCCAGTGGCCATCTTAGTTTTTTTGATGTTGAGCTTCAGACCATTTTTATGCTCTCCTCTTTCACCCTCATTAAGAGGTTCTTTAAATCCTCCTCACTTTCTCCCATCAGAGTGGTATCATCTGCATATCTGAGGTTGTTCATATTTCTTCTGGCAATCTTAATTCCAGTTTGAGATTACTCCAGTCCAGTCTTCCGCATGATGTGTTCTGCATATAAGTTAAATAAGCAGGGAGACAATATACAGCCTTGTCATACTCCTTTCCCAATTTTTAACTAATCAGTTGTTCCATATCCAGTTCTAACTGTTGCTTCCTGTCCCATGTATAGGTTTCTCAGGAGATAGATAAGGTGATCAGGCACTCCCATTTCTTTAAGGCCTGGTTTGTTGTGGCCCACACAGTCAAAGGCTTTTGTGTAGTCAATTAAGCAGAAGTAGATGTTTTTCTGGAACTCTCTGGTTCCTCCATAATCCAGTGCATGTTAGCAATTTGGTCTCTAGTTCCTCTGCCCCTTCGAAATCCAGCTTCTACCTCTGGGAGTTCTCGGCCCACATACTGCTGAAGCCTACTGTGATGATTATCCCACGTCACTCCTGTTACTCATATTCCAGATCTCATTTGCATGAACACATGAAAGTAGTGGAGGGGCAGAGTCAGCAGATATAAGAAGGTTTGGTAGAAGAGATGAAGAGGGGATATAGAATTTGCAGAGAGATAGTCAGGGAGATAGTGAAAACAGATACTAATAAAGATAAGCTGGTCAAGATAAATGGATAGAGCATTTATCTTCGTTAGTTATGTGGCAAGATATATGCCATTTTAATGATTTGATTGTATCCACTGAATAAAGAACATCTATGATTCTGATTTAATTTAATACATTTCAATAAATAAGTTTTGTTGGCAGTAATCGGAGAAGTGTCTGACTAAAGTTCTTTATATATTGTGGACAAAGGAAATCCACTGGTGGCAGTGAGGAAAAGAGGGAACGTCCCAATTGGTATCTGCTGGTGGGATGACATAGCGTGGAAACAAGCAGGGGCCACATGGTAAACGCCACAAGTGGTGTCCAGTAGTGGGATACAAAAAGATTCCAGTAAAGCCAAATTTTAAAGCAAATTTTTCTGAGTCAAGAGTGCCTTTTAGTCAGAGATCTGTAGTGAAGAAGTGGGTGACTCCCTACAGCTTTTGTGGAAGAGCTTAGTGGCAGGACTTCTGAACATGGATCTTGGGGGGACTAAAGATAGGGAATGACTCTGAGAGAAAAAATTCTGTTTGAGGTTACCTCAGGATCTGAATAGACCCAGTGGAATAGCTTAGAATCCAAGGCTCAGAGAGTTAAGAGAGCGCTTGTGGAGAAAAAGTGGAAGCTGGGGTCAAAACAGGCCTGAGGTGATAGGAACAAGCAGAGGCTTGAAAAAATCAGAATTTGTTTTGTGTCTGGAGGCAAAAAGATTGTCTCAGACCAAGGAACATTGTGGCTGGCGTGGTGCCAGAAAAAATGTAGTCATCCTTAGCTGCTGAGAGCTACATAGTATCTCAAAAAGAAAAAGTATTTTTAAAAGAGCCGTGACTATCTCTGCAAAATAAACCAGCTCTTATCCAAAGAAATACACATACATATGCCACCTAAAAGAAGTAAAAAGCTAGTAATGGAGGTAATTGATCTTCAAGAGGCACAAGGTTTACCTCAGGAAATGGAGGGAAATGGAGTTCCTCTATCTGTGGAACAGGAAGAGACTCAAGAGGGTGCCTCAGGGAGAGAAAGTGATCCAATCTCCCAAGAGTTTGAAAAATGGAAGCTGGAACAGGAATTTAAATTGAAGGAGTTAGCCATGAAAAACCAATTGGAAAAAGCCAGAGTTGAGCAAGAAAACAGACAAATGGAATTAAGACAAAGAGAAATGGAGTTTCAAATACAGATGAAACAATTAGAATTGGCATCTCAAAATAACAACAATAACAACAGCACTAACAAGGGAAATCTCTCAAATATAGATCTAAAGAAATTTCCCCAATATAGAAAAGGTGACTGCCCGGAATCTTTCCTCCTTTCCTTTGAACGTGCATGCTGGGACTTTAATGTGAAAGAGGAAGAAAGGATGATAGTGCTGAGATCCCAAATAAGTGGAGATTTAGCAGAGCTGTATTCACAGATGCCTCTAGAGCAGGCCAGAGACTTTGAGGCTTATGAAAATTTTGTGCCCTGACCAAAAGGCCTGAGGAATCTTACAGTGGGGGCTTGACTTGAGAACTTAATCCATATTGGAAGGCGGTTCTCAAGTCAAAAAGTTCTCAAGTCAAATCTGCATTTCCCATAGGAATGCATTGAGAACCATTTAATCCGTATCTGCTCTTTTCCGTCCATAGAAACTAATGGGAAGCTGCTATTCCGCCTTCGACCACTAGAGGGGGATATTTTGTTTCTTTTTTTCTTAGGTCAAGAAAGGTTCAGGGAAGGCAGGGAAAATACAGTCCAGGCAGGACAGTACCAGGCAGTCCGAAGACTGTCTCCCAATCCACTCTCTAAACGCTGGGAGGAGTGAGGAAGCAGACAGGCACCCTTTTCACTGGCCAACAGTTAACTGAAAGTTCACATTTTGCACTTTCCCTGCCTCCCACGTGGGTTTTTTTAGTTCTTAACTCAAATCTAAGTACTTAAGTCAAGTCAATATTTTCCTATGAGAGCGGTTCTTAAGTCAAAATGTTCTTAAGTCAAGCCTTTCTTAAGTCAAGACCCCACTGTATTTCCAACTGCTGGCTAAATTGGTTCAATGTCTGGAGAAATGGATGAAGCGTGAGAATGTCAATTCTTTAGAACAAATGAAAAATGTGATTGGGTTGAGCAATTTTATTCTATTTTACCTGGGGAACTGTGTTATTTAGTGAGAGACAAAAATCCTAAAAATATAGTGGAAGCAAGTGAAATTGAGGATTCCATAAGTGAGATAAGAAACCCCAGGTTCTCTGAGTTAAAAATTGGCTGGAAAGTGTGGGACAGGAGGAGAGGGACCCCACCCAGTAGAGATTAGCTCAGAAGTACCCAAGCTACTGGAAGCCATTTTAAAGGCAAGCCCTCATCCCCAGAGCTGAGTCACCTGAAACAAAATAGCTCTGAAGGAAAGGTTGGCAAGGCCCTGTATTTTGAACCCAGAGCCAGTAAACAATGTTATGCGTGCGGAGAGAAGGGACATTTTTGGGCTCAGTGTCAGACCCAAAAGACTAGGGATGTTAACCAACAAAAAGGGGGAAATTCCAGTCAGCCAAAGAAGGTATATTGTGTACAGCATAATGGAGCTACTAAGGACACAGTTGAATCTGTTGCCATAGCAACCCAAGTAACAGAGAGGCCAGAGAGCCAAGAGCCTCCTGTGGCTAGGGTCATTCAATGCTTTTTGATAGAATGTAACCAGAATCTTCTACATAGCTTAGGTGATGTTATTTATGTTGATAATAATAAGTATCTTCCACTAAAAGATTCTTGCTCACAAGTTACAGTGTGTCACCCGGATATAGTCCCTGAGGAAAACATGTTGGAACATGAAAATATTTCTATTAAAGGGATTGGGTCTGAAATAGTGATGTTGCCCATGGCAAAAATCCCCATAAGATATAAGGGATGGTCAGGAGTTTGGAAGGTGGCCATATCTGATCAAATTCCTGGCCCATGTTTAATAGGCCTAGATTTATCTGAGCATGTACAGAGTGTTTTTGTGACAACTCACTCTCAGGAATGGCCAATTGAGGCCACTGAGGAAAACAATGAAAATCTTCCTGAAATAAGAGAAGGGAGTGAAACAGCTGATCTAGTTACCATGAGGAATCCTAATAATCCATCTTTCATAAAAGAACAAAAGGAAGACCCTACCTTATGTGAATGCTTTAGACAAGCTACAGAAGGGCCCCTGACCCCTGAAAACCCTGAAAGATACTGTGTAAAGGAAGACCTATTATATAGAGAGATCTAGTGAATCCTATGAGGAGAGGGGAAAGCACTCTCAGACAGCTCGTAGTACCTTTCAAATATAGAGAGAGGATTTTAGAAAAGGTGCATAAAGACATATTTTCAGCCCATTTAGGGATCTCACGTACTAAGCAAAGGATTGCTCAAAACTTCTATTGGCCTGGGATGGGGAGGCAGGTGAAGCTATATTGTCAGAGCTGTGACACCTGCCAAAGACAGGGTACTGGGAATGACAAGACAAAGGCTAAGCTGTGCCCATAGCCAGTCATCTCGACCCCTTTTCAACGAATAGGCCTAGACGGAGTGGGACCCCTACCCAAAGTCACCAAGCGTGGGAATAGATTTATTTCATCAATAATCGATTATGCCACAAGGTATCCGGAAGCTGTACCTTTGCGGAATATTGAAACAGAGACAATGGCAGATGCACTAATAAATTATATGTGTCACATGGGCTTCACTTCCGAGATAATTACCGATTTGGGGACCTCATTTACTTCCAAATTAATAAAAAGATTGTGGCAAGTCTGCAGCATTACTCACATCACATCATCCCCAGACCAATGGTTTGGTCGAGAAATCTAATGGTACTCTAATGAGAATGATTTGAGCATATATAGCTGAGAATCCAAATGACTGAGACCATAAATTACAGTGGGGTCTCGACTTACGAACGACCCGACTTACGAACAACTCGAGTTACGAACCTGCCCTATAGGGAAAGTAAGGACTAGACATGCGAACTTCCCTCGAGTTACGAACAGGGAAAAAAGTCCCCCCTCCCTCCCCTTAGAGGCTTCTGGAGGGGGGGAAAGGGTCAGAAACTTAAAAATAAATACTGTACTGTTAAATAAAGTCACTTACCAGGCCTTGGTAGCCCCCAAACCACAGGAAAAAGAGCAGGAAAGAGCTAAAAGCCGACACCCAGAAAGAGCCTGGCAGCCATTTTGTGGTTTTCCCCGCTCCTCTCCCCGCCTAACAGCTGATCGGCTGGCTCTGAGCAGGCTTCCGGAGGCTTGCTCAGCACCTAAAAAGCCTGCCTGAGTGCCTTTGTGCTGAAAAAATCAGCACAACATGTTTTAAAACATTATTTAAAATTGGCTTCGTTTTTTTAAAAAAAAAGAGTTCTAAAGTGCTGCCTTTAGTGTTCCCTGCCTTCCCTGAACCTAAGGGGGAAAAAGAAAGAAAATATCCCCCTCTAGTGGCAGAAGGCAGAATAGCAGCTTCCCATTAGTTTCTATGGACAGAAAAGAGCAGATACGGATTAAATGGTTTTCAATGCATTCCTATGGGAAATGCAGATTCGACTTAAGAACTTTTCGACTTGAGAACCACCTTCCAATACGGATGAAGTTCTTAAGTCGAGACCCCACTGTACTACCATTGTTATGCACCTACAGATCTGTACCCCAGGAAAGTACAGGATTTAGCCCTTTTGAATTATTGTTTGGAAGGAAAGCTAGAGGACCCCTAGATCTACTCCGTCAAAACTGGGAGGAACATAGAGAGGATGATCCTGAGTCAGTGGTCCAATACATTGATGAACTGATGAACTCCTTGCAACAGTCTCTGGAGATCGCAGCAGAGAACCTAAAGAGCAATCAGGGAAAGCACAAACACTTGTATGACAAGAGCGCCAGGGAACGAGTATTTAATCCTGGAGATGAAGTGTTAATGCTGAGACCCATTAAAGGAAATAAATTTCAATTAGCATGGTCAGGTCCATTTAGAGTGATCTCTAAAATGAGTGACATGGATTATGTACTTCAGGAGGAGGGAGAAGAAGGCAGAAGGGTTGTGCATGTAAATATGATTAAGCCAAATTATAGGAAGGAAAATTTCATTTTGCATGCCATCAGGGAAATGTCCAATGAAAAACCAGAATTAAAATATTTAGGCCATGTAGTAGGTGGAGGCGTAATCAAACCCCTTGAATAAAAAATAGAGGCTATTAAGAATTAGCCCAAGCCAACATCCAAGGAAAAAAAGAGCTTTTCTAGGGTTAGCCGGCTACTATTGTCTCTTTGTGCCTAACTTCAGCGAGATAGCCACCCCTCTGTCTAATCTAACCCACAAAAGACAAGCTGAGAAAATCCAATGGACGGCTGATTGTGAGGAAGCCTTTAACAAACTGAAGACAGTGTTGAATACTGGTCCAGTCCTGAGAGCCCTATATACTTCCAGCAAGAGTTTATAGTCTTCACGGATGTGTCCAACATCTGGCTGGAAGCCGTGCTGAGCCAAGCTGACGATGACAGAAACCATCATCCTGTGACCTACCTCAGCAAGAAACTGCAGGCAGGCGACTGACAGGAGTGCCTAGCTATATTCTGTGCATTGCAAAACCTGAGACCATATATCTGGGGAAGACATTTTGTACTATGCACTGACCATTCCCCACTTTTGTGGCTAAGGACTATTCGGTCCAATAACAAACTGATGAGGTGGGCCCTACTCTTGCAGGACTTTGAAATTCGTAATGTGAAGGGAACTCAGAACATGGTGGCTGACGCCTTGTCTCGAAGACCAGAGGACTAACGGATGGATGGAGGAAAAAGTGTAATGTTGTAAGAAATGTTCTGTTTGTACACTAGTTTTGAGTGTCTTATTGAAATAATGGTAAGTAGTAGTGTAAATGTGAAAGTAATGTGAATTGTATTAATGTAATTAATGCAAATAGTTATAATTTTACTAATTGCTTTAAATGTTTAAAGTAATACGTTTCATCTGCTAAATACAGTAATTCAGAGACATCTAATAGAAGATATTCATAGGTACTGTATATGATAAATTTATTTATTTATTTATTTATTTATTTATTTATTTATTTATTTATTTATTTATTTATTTATTTATTTATTTATTTATTTATTTATTTATTTGCTTTTTATCCCGCCTATCTGGACCAATGGTAACATATAGTACATGATTTAATATTTAGCATATTATTGTGACAAGGTTTTGGATGAATTGTTCTTTGCATATTCCGTTGTTCATAAGGGTAAACTATAAGGTTTCCCCCATGAAACAAACTTTTCTTAGGGGGGAGGTATGTAGGATTTTGAGCATAACCTTGCTAATGCGTGAAATGGGTGCAATTGTAGGGTAGTTGGATCATTCTTTGGCACTGCCCTTCTTTGGGATTGGGATGTAGACTGATCTTTTCCAATCCTCTGGCCACTGCTGAGTTTTCCAAACTTGCTGGCAAATTGAGTGTAGCACCTTAACAGCATCATTTTTTAAAGATTTTAAATAGTTCAACTAGAATACCATCACCTCCACTGGCCTTGTTGTTATACAAGCTTTCTAAGTCTTTAATGCATTGCAAAAGCATTGTCTTGATGTTGTCATAAGGCTGACTCAGGAAGAAATCCATAGAGAAGCCTAAGAGATGTAATTTGTCAGTAAATCTCTTCTGTCATGAGCTGGTAAAGACATCTTTTTGTAAATAGTGTAAATACCCACTGATTGTGGGAGCATACATCACCTTCAACCAGAATCGGAATGCATGCAACCAGGCTTGACATTCCACCGTTTGAAGGCCAGCCTCCAAATGCCAGGCAGCTGAAGAGACGCATCTTGGCATAGCGAATAGGATTCGCAGTGAGTTTGACAGAACACTTTCAACAGAAGGATTGAAACCGTTTATCCAAATCGCAATACCATACAGGAGCTGTGCAAGAATTTTGTACTTAACTATCTGTATAGCAGCAGGGATGAACTGCCCACCCTGGACATAGTGGTACCGTCTAAGAACTTGGTTGTATTATTAGCCACCTGCACTGCTGCTTGTCTATGATGAGACCAGGAGAGGGTACGTGAGAAGACAATTCCCAAGTATTTAAATGTTTTAACTTGTTCTATATGCCGGCCCTCAACTAGCCCAGTGTTTTTTCCTACTTTCTTCATTTGAAGCTTGAGTTTTGCTATAAGAAGCTGATGATCAGAGCCACAATCAGCTCCAGGTCTTGTTTTTGCTGACTGTATAGAGCTTCTCCATCTCTGACTGCAGAGAATACTTTATAAGCAATCTGATTTCGGCATTGCCCATCTGGTGATGTCCTTGTGTAGAGTCACCTCTTGTGTTGTTGGAAAAGAGTGTTTGTGACGACCAGCTTGTTCTCTTGAAAAAACTCTATTAGCCTTTGCCCTGCTTCATTTTGAACTCCGAGGCCAAACTTACCTGTTGTTTCTTTTATCTCTTGACTCCCTACTTTAGTGTTCCAATCCCCTATAATGATAAGAACATCTTTCTTTGGTGTCAGTTCTAGAAGGTGTTGTAAGTCTTCATAGAATTGGTCAAATTTCAGTCTCCTCAGTATTGGTGGTTGGTACATACACTTGGATTACTCTGATGTTGAAAGGTCTGCCTTGGATTCATATTGAAATCATTCTATCATTTTTGAGATTGTATCCCAGTACAGCTTTTCCCACTCTTTTGTTGACTATGAGGGCTACTCCATTTCTTCTACATAGATATGATAATCATCTGAATTGAATTCACCCTTTCCTGTCCCTTTTAGTTCACTGACACCCAGGATGTCAATGTTTATTCTTGCCATCTCCTGTTTGACCACATCCAGCTTCCCAAGGTTCTTTGATCTTACATTCCAGGTTCCTATGCAGTATTTTTCTTTGCAGCATCAGACTTTCCTTTCACTTCCAGGCGTGTTCGCAGCTGAGCGTCCTTTCAGCTTTGGCCCAACCACTTCATTAGCTCATATTTTTTTAATCCCAAACACATTCTTATTGAATACATGCAAGCCACAACATTGAACTGAGTTTCTTTTCTTTTCTTTTCTTTTTTTACACTGGCATTATTTTATTCTTTAATGTGTCTTTCAAAAGGGGTCATGTGGCAGGGTGAAATCTATGAAATATCCTGTCTTGGAGAACACTGTCTTTCTCCCAGGATCTGAAAAACACATCTCTCTCGGGATCTGAAAAATCTTTTGGCTATGTGCGAAGAAAGAAGATCACATGATCCACTATTTACCATGTGAATTCAGCCATTAAAGTATTCACATTCAAAGAATGAGCTGCACATTCACTGTAGGAGCACATCAGTGTGCATATATGTAGGACAACCTTATCCAATTAACAATCTGGGAGCAGGTCTCCCAGCCCCCATATTATTGTAGGTCCTTATGTTTGAATGCTAGCCTCAATCTGTTCTCATAATTTACTATTGGAGGATGTTGCAGTGCATAATGCCTTGTCTAGACAAAAACGCAATTATTTAAATAGTTGAACTTTGGCCTGAATTTGGCTCCCCCCCCCCCCCAAATAGCCATGGAATCAGGTACCAGTAAGCTGTTCAGTACTGGGCTCAAATTCAGACTGAAAGGCTGAGAAATGCACTTAAGAAATGCACAGTCACCACGTGATAACTTAGAACAGCATTAGAAGAGTTGCTTAACCAAATTTTAGTTTGCTAAGCTGCAGAGGCCTTGACAATGGCAGCATGTCTGCACAGCACAAATACAGTGTTCAGAAGCCATTAATGCATAAGTCAGAATTAGTCCCAGTGTTTTATTAATACACTGGCAATGTCCATCTGGTAGCTTCACCGTAATTGTCTAAAAACTGGCCCAGTACTCGTTATGTCTTCAACAACAATCACAAACAGCCATAGTGACACAGATGGAGCTTAATTCATTTCAGATTGAAATACACACACACACACACACACACACACACACACACGAGTTTTACATTTAAGTGTTTCCTGTAAATGCAATAATTATTATTCTCAACAATTATGTTGCAAGCTTCCAAATGCTTTATGGGATACTGTGACATAACTTGATCCAGAAAAAAAACAGTACTGGAGAAAAATATTCAGAAAAAGAGAATTTTCAAGAATGATCAGAACAATTCAGTCAAGCCCTAATTGATTCTGAAATAATTCTACTGAATTACTTTACCATAAGCATCTTTACAAAGAGAAAATTCTTTTTTTTTTACTCCTGGTCATATATATGATAGTACTCCTTTTTTAAAAATGGAAATACATATCTATCTATCTATCTATCTATCTATCTATCTATCTATCTATCTATCTATCTATCTATCTATCTATCTATCTATCTATCTATCTATCTATCTATCTATCTATCTATCTATCTATCTATCTATCTATCTATCTGCCTGCCTGCCTGCCTGCCTGCCTGCCTGCCTGCCTGCCTGCCTGCCTGCCTGCCTGCCTGCCTGCCTAATGTGTGTGTGTAAATTAATGAAGCAATAATTATTTTGAATTCTGGTATTTACATATTTTAATTACTGTTTTAATATTTTACAGTCAGCTTTAGGAGACACTTCTCTTTGCAAAGGTGGCCCATATGAGTAGTTTTTCTACTCATGCTTTTTTCCCATTAGTTTAATATTTGGTTATATCTTCTTGCTGGATTAGAAGTCACTGGCACTGGATATCGTGGTTTAGTAATCTGGCTGCAGAGCCAAAGGTTGGCTGACTTCCGACTGTGCCTCCCTGACAGGGACTGGCCTCAATGATACTTAGGATCGCTTCCAGCTTTGCAATTCTATTATTATAAGTCATTTGACCAAATATTTGTAAAAGTGACTCAGTGATTCAAGGGGGGTTCATTTAATGAATCCTCACATGGTTTGGCAGATCTAGTTGCTAGTTTTCTGCCCATGAGGACTTCCAGACTGCACAGGACTCCCAAAGTGCCCCCAAAGGCAAACAAATGAAACCAGAAGTGGCTACAAGTCTCCTTCCAGTTTTGAAAGACAGGGGTAATACAAGGGTCTCTGTGATATATTTGAAAGCTGAATCATCACTCTTGGGGGTTTGCAGGAACTGCAGAAAAAGAGGAGCCGGGGGGACTCCAAACTACCATGGGGGGGCACATGTGGCCCTAAGGCTGCACTTTCCTGATCTGATTCAAATGCTTGATTGGCATATTTACCTTGGAGAAAATCTAGCTAAAATGAGTGCACACTGGTGGTTATACAGTACATGCATATAACTCCACCGTTAATCTTTTAGTCCTATTCACATAAAATACAATACAAGACACCATTTAGACCAGTGGTCCCCAACCTTTTCCCAACCGTGGACTGCTTGGGTATGTGTGGTGTGCCTGCAGGGGGCAGAGCTCGCTTGTGCACATGTGCATGTCATGCTTGCGGGGGGGCACATGCGCACAGCGTGCTCACAGGGGACGGACATGCTTGCACGAATGAGCACATTGCGCTTGCCTGGGAGGCCGCTCGCGGGGGAGTAGAAGATCTGTGTCCGTGGCCTGGTCCTGGATATGCCACGGACTGCCGCCGGGTTGCAGACCGGGGGTTGGGGACCTCTGCTTTAGACCACTGGATAAAAATGCCTTGCCATTTTTGCAAGTTGCACTTTTTTATTGCATCATTTGGTTTGGTTTGATCCACAAATTAAAACAAACTGTTTCAAGGTACATGAAATGATTTTGAAATTACAGTTGCCAGAGCATAACTATTGAAAATTCACTGAGAAATCTATATTCCACTCCCTGAAATCCTTTTCAGGAGACAAACGTAGTCTATTTCTCTTTTCTTAATAATCCTTTCCTTTCCTTTCCTTTTCTGGCAATTTGCAGGGAATTCGCAGGGAAGTAAGCCCCACAGAATACAGTGGACCTTATTCTGACATAAATATTTTGTTTTTGTTTTCCAGTAGCAAGGCAAAGCTGATACATACTTTGCAATTTTACCTTCATTTTGGTTCAGCTGAGAACAGAATTTTCTCTTATTGTATTCTTCATTTGCAGAATCTGATTGTTAAGGAAAAACGTAAGTGAATGGCATTTGATTTTGTTTTGCTGTTTCCTTCTAAGTCTTGACTGTTCTAAAATCTTTGTTTTAACTCAAAAGATGCAATAAATAGTTTTTTTAACATCCAAACTGTTAGTTTTCATAAAGCAAGAACAATAGCTATTTTGGATGCCAGGAAATTCTAGCACATTGGAGGTCATTGAGGTAGCCTACATAGTAATTAATAGGGAAAACAGACTTTGCAGCCAAGTCATGTCAAAAGCAGGTCATATGAACGCGCGCAGGAGAGGCGTCATGCACGCCTTCGATCTCCGCAGCTTTTTTGCTCTCTCGGCCCAGCAAGATGCAAACAACAAGGGCCACGTGATGTTTTTCGGCGCGAACGAGCGCTATTTAAGGAAGCAACGGCTATTGGAAAATTCTCTTTCGCTTTTGGCAGCCGGAGAGTTATATCCCTGTGGTGGCTTGTCAGACGGAGACTTGTGCTTGTAACGGTGGGAGGGGGGTAGTCTTGAGCTACCTCCCGGTTTATTGTTTCCCTGTTTCAGCCCGTTAAGGGGCCTGATTCATTAAACTTTTACTATTGCTGAGGTACGGAGGAGTTAGGTCCAGAGGGGAGGTTGGAGTGGTAGCGCAGGTGAGCGGGCGCACCCGCTCGGCGCTGCCCAAAGAACAGCTATTGGGCGCCCCCCTCCCCCCACCTCCCACAGCAGTTCCGACCATCAGCTCTTAGGTGGTTACTCGGGAGGCTTCCCGCGCTGACTGCTAACAAAAAACGGGCGCGCGTAAGCTGCGCTTGGCTGCAATCACCTGTTTGGCAGCTCCCCCCCACTCCCTAAGTAAACTTGAATGGCGGCAATAAGGGTGCAAGGAGGGCGAATGGGAAAGGTGAGCGAGGCGTCCAGTCACCCTCTTGGGTGGATTGTTTGCAGGAGGCGAGGAGGGCGAGCAGGGGAGCGCGTGGGCATGTTCGCCCTGCTGCGCGCCGTCATCTGCCGTTTCTCCCCTCTACACAGGGAATTAGCCTCTGGGGATCTGTGGGGATCCCTGTGCCTGGGCTTCCCTTTCTTTCCATTTGCAGGGCGTTTGGGTGGATTAAAGCTGGGAGGAAATCAGCGAAGCTTTCAGTCGCCCTCCCCAGCTATTTGATTTCAAGCGTGGAGTCTCTGCAGCAGCAGGGGGTTTCACTTTGGGCTAGGGGACATTGTGTGGCAGACGTGGGGTATTTTATGTTTGGCTGGCATTTTCTAAGTTCACCCCCGTTGTTTAACTGCCTCTCCCTCACCCAGTATTTTTTTTTCAATTTTCACTGCTAAAGCAGCCAATTGGGGAGGGGGGTTCAAGTGGGCTCCGGTTTTGTTTCATTACAAGCCAGGATTGCTTGCTCCTGTCCCCCATTTACCAGTTAATTACATTTAAAATATATATAATTTTGAGGCATTTCATTAACAAGGGGGGCTTAATGGATTAACACATTAGGGCTGATCCAGAACAAGGGCATAAATTAATTGTTTGGTGGAGTGGTACTATTTGCGATGCACATCCATATATACTACTTATCTTAGGGATTGGATAAAGGGATACACAATTCTTAAGATAGCCTGGACCCAGGCTATAATAAGTAATAATATTATTAAGAGGATATATAGTAATACTATTTACAGTTTGCAGGTTTTTAATTTGATTTGCCTGTACAATATAAAGAAATACTCAATTCACTGGGTGCACATACAGTAATTACTAGACAGACATATAAAGTTCAGGATCTCAGGGACTACATATACATTAATAATAAATACTATCAATAGGTATATATATATATCTCAATACTATTTACAGTTTGCAAGTTGCTAATTGAATTGCCTGTACTGAACAAAGAGAGCTCAAATTCATAATAATTGAGGTACCCATTTGGGTGTGTTGCATCGGTAATCACTGGTAATTTTAATTGACAAAAGTCTTTTTTTTTCCAGCTGATTATGTAATTCATCATAATAGGTTGTTGGAGGCAAAGTTTATTGTTGTTCTTATTGTTCTTATTATGGTTTCTTTATATTCTTGCCATAAGGGTCAACAATAACAGATATGGCCTTGAAAATTGGTTTAATTATAATAGCAGTTACAGTGGACCCTTGACTTACAGACGACTTGACTTACAGACGACTTGACTTACAGACTTCTCTGGCCGCAAAATTTAGGTTTGACTTGCAGACTGAGATTTGACTTACAGACCAGAAAATAACCAAAATGGAACAAAAACGGCCTGTTACGGGATTAATCGGTTTTCAATGCACTGTAGGTCAATGGAGACTTGACTTACAGACTTTTTGACTTGAGAACCACCTTCCAATACGGATTAAGTTCTCAAGTCAAGACCCCACTGTACTCTCAACTGTCAATTCATACATAGATACATGGGAGCAGCAATTAACCACAGAATTTAATTACAGAATGTTGAATACAATAGAACAGCTGACTTAGGGCACCTTGAACACCCTTGTCAGAGTTGGGCCTATGTTCTCGGAATGTTTTGGGATAGAAGTTGCAGATAGTTCCCACAGTTTGTGCAAGGCCATGACACATAGATTAGATAGGGGAACTAAGAGCATCAAGAAGGCCAGACTTAAATCATTAGCACAGAAATTAACAGATTTATTATTCTTGAGCCTGCCGAGGTCTCGGACTGCAGCTAGGCGCAATGAAGGCATGGCATCTGCAACTCCAAGGGCTTGTACTACAGAGAAACGATGTTCATCTGCTCCAGTAGCGTCTGAGACAGCAGTACTATATCAAGAATGGGCATGAGGAGGTCAGACTCAGCACCTTAACCTTGTGTGGATTACCGGTAGGACGGGATATCTTTATGCACGTACACCATTGCACTGGGAGCATAGACATTCAGTGGTTCTTTCTCCTTCTCAGAGAAAGATACCTTGACATTGTTCTTTGCAGTGTGGTAAGGAATCTGATTGCCATGATGTGCTGAAGAGACGTCAGGCCTTGCAGAGAGTCTGTATAGAATCAAAATGTGGATTGCGAGCTATGAAGCCACCACTGGCATGGCATTTTACCTCAGACTGTTGCAGGAGAAAGGTAGAGAACACAACAGCCGCATTGAATGCCGGGGGCTTGCTCTATTTGGTAGCCACCCACAAAATCAAGTAGAGACCCAGCCAAGGCACCTACTGATTGATTAAGGCGGCACTCACCATCACAACAATATAGGGAGTTGCAAGAACTTAAACGGGCAGAGGTAACCCTGAAAAAAGGGACCTGGCCATTTAAAGTTGAAAGGAAAATTAGGCAAAGGGTGTATAGTAATTCCTTGGCCCATTGCCTGATGAATTATTTTCCATCAATAAGGATTAGGGTAGCTGTAGTTCTAGGTTAATATGTATTCAAATGCTGGGAGGCAGTCTGGGGCTACTCCTAGACAAACAAATAAGCAAAAGAGTGCCAGTTGCATATCTAACTTGTATCGGGATAGAACTTGACACAGAGCAACAAATGTCAAGGTTACTGTAGTATAACAGGGGGGACCTTAGATCTAAAATAGGGGGTTTTATGCTTAGAAGACAGCGTCACTCAAAGATTTACAAAATAGTTAGATGTGGATGATGCCCGGGCATCTGGCATGATGCATGGCAGCAGGATTGCAACACGGGAGATCTAACCTTGTGGCATTGTCCAATTATTGGCGACTCCTTGGCTTTGAGCTGGCGAATGGTTAAATCCAGTCATTTATCTCGGGTGCGACACCTTGACGGTTATATTGGGAGCAACCCTATGTCGCAATCTGAGTGGGTGATGAGATTGGTTAGGGCCTTTACATTGCGGGCTTGGCAATTAATATTGGTGCAGGCCAGCTATGTGCTGGGCATTGGCAACAAATGATGGATGCACTATGATGCAAACAGATGTAACTGCTCAAGGAGCTAGGAGCAGAAGCCAAGGAACTGCAGGAGTTTTTTCCTCAAGGAAGGGGTTGGATCCAGGTGATATTCAAGGTAGGTCTTCTATGCAAAACAAATGGGCAGGAGGATTTTCTCGAAGATTTCAGAATTGGGAGAATGCTGGAAGAATGGTCTAATGAGAAGGGGCGGTGCAGGGGATGTTTGAGTCCTCATCGCTCCTGTTTGTTTGGAATGCACATGGGAGTAGTGGGTGCTCAAATGAATCAAAAGGGTTTTTGTTGCTGCAACTTCTCTAATGGCATTTTGATGCCCTTAATGATTAATGAGCTGTCAAATCCAGGTCCGTGTTATAGGAGTAGGACGTTAGACTCTTAGATGATAAGGTGGAGATTCAGTTGGATAATTCAAGGCCGATCTAATGGGTAGAGGAAGGAGATTAAGTTTGGGGGCTATGCAGCATTGCTGGCATACGCCAAATCCATGCTTCAAACGCATGTGCTGCTAGGCAAGGGTGAAAGGTAGAATATTCCCTTCAACACATTGATAAGTCCCTGGCTAAGTATCAGTTTTGAAACTGACTAACTTAGTCTTAACTGGGGTAGGAACTTCAGACCTACAGTTGGATACTTGTTTATACAGGATAGTTGTAGGATCCACTGCAGTGGCCCAGAGGAGTAGAACTGTTAGGCTGGTGATCACCTGTAAGTTATATAAAGTACACTAGGACCTTACCTAATGTGTAGGTAGGGGCATGGCTTCTGTCTTTACAGGTCCCCTTGGGTGCAGAAGGCATGGCAACTAATGATCATTGGTCATAGTTATTTTCATAGGCAGAGCTTTATGCTGCTGCTTCCCCATGGGGGAACATTTTGGCTTAAGCCCAGGCACATATAACCTGGAAAGGGCCGAAAGGTAGGCAGTGGATTCAGCTCGGGGTGATGATGGCATTTTGCCAGTTACCACCAGATGTGCTTGTTGCTCACCCTCGAGGCAAGGAGTTGTCTAAAATTTCAAGTAAGGTTTTGAATCTGGACATTCTGCATGACCTTAAGTCGTTGAATGCCAGGTATCCTACAAGGCGGATCTTATGGTCCAATATTATTCCTCGATTAGCTGGGCAAGGTTGGGTGAGGACTGTTGCTGGTAACAAGGCTTGAGCGAGCTTTAAGAAAAATGTGCAGTTCAGGGAAGGGGGACCCATGCCTATTAGATTTAGAACTGAGAAGGGGGATTAGGGAGTTACCAAAGGAGAGAGGGAGCAGAATACCTGAGATTTAGGGATCCCTCAACAGTGGCTACCATGAGAGGTGATGCAGATCAAATTAAGCAGTTAAGATGTGGGTCGGCTGGTTGTTACCACAAATATGTCAGACCACTACCTAACCTATGGCAGAGGCTGTTTATATCATTTCAGGTGGTGAGACCCAGCAGTGACGATGATACTTCATGATTGGAGGCATAATTTCGTCCACTGGGCGGCACATGGTGCTGCATCTTCCCCATGTGGGAATGATTTGGGGGCTTGGTGCCCATGCATTTTGTCTTGGAATGGCATGCCTGGCAAGAATTGGTTACAGCTTGGAGGAAGGACATCGTTGGAAAATGGGCCTCTGGGCATTTTGGTGATACATTTGATTGGCAATGGCTGGTACAGATTGCCAGAAAAGGCACTGATGTCTTGTTAAACACACACACACACACACACGCACACACACACACAAACACACACACACACACACACACACCATGCGTGGCATGCAATGGTTAAAATTTGGAAGGATTACCTCTTTTGGAAATACGCCTCCAGACACCTTCTTTTAAGATAGCAGCTAATCTTGTTCTCCTTTGTTGTTGGCACCCCCCTCCACTCTATTGTCAGTTAGCGCTTAAAGAGTAAGGGGACCATGTTACAGCTTTTCCCCTACAGGCGCCATTTCAATTTTCTTGTGCCATTTTTCATTTTAAACTCAACTGTCTTGAGCTATTGGGGATAGTGGGCAGACCGTTTACGCATCTCCCCACACACACCATCTTTGCCGGTGGTTATTGGAGAGAAGGGCCCTCACAGAGTTGTTCCCATTTTAAATTTGAATCTAACAGCTGTAAACCTTTGATCTGGGCAGACAGAGAGCTTAATACGTGGTGCGCCGGCCTGATACGCAGTTTAATTTGGTGGGGTGGCCATTTCATTTTCGTTTTCTTGCTTGTACCCTACATTTTAATTCTAGGGCTTCTTCTCCTACATAGGCCAACTGTTGCAAAGCTTGCATTAATTTAGCTATCGGACGGTGTGCATAATTACTAAATAACTACAAGGTATTAGTTAATTGCAATTTATTAAAAATTATTAACTGATCAATAAGGGATTAATCTTAGTAATATAGTAATACGGTTGTAGTTTAATTAGGATAATTGGATAGTCAATTGAGATAAATTAATTTAGATAAGTAATCATTTAAAGTTTATTCATTTAACATCAATCATTCTAATATTCAATTACAAGTGTTAATTCATAAATATACATCTATTATAAAGAGCAATTATAGATAAATTCATTCAGACAGGTAATCATTAAAGTGTCTTCATTACAGCATCAATTATACTAATTTTATTTACAACTGTCAATTAATAGATATATATCTATTATAGAGAGCATTTATTGCGGCTTTAATTAATTATTCAGTCAGCTGTTGGTTCCCGTTCGTTAAGAGCAGCATTAGAGGGATCTGAACTCTTTCAAAGTGGAACTCAGTTGCTATTAACACATTAGCTCTGTCACTCAGCTACTTAAGTTGGGCGTGTGGGCTACATTTACTACTTAATTACAAACCACTGTAGAACATATGGCATCAAGGAAGGGGCTTGGAAACAGGAAGGGGAAACAGCCTGCCAAGAAGAGGCAGGTGCCCCAGGTGTCCCCACCTCAATCGTCTTCGGATAAGGAATCCTGGCCTATATGGCAGGAGCTTCAAGAAAATATCTCAGCCTTAGAGGCCAAAAGGTTAATGAAACAGCCTCCCCAACTGAGCAAGGGCCCGCCACATAGACCTAATAGGGAGCCCAAACGCCTCAAGAAGGCTAAACTGAGTCCATGGTGCAGGATTTGATGGAAAGGTTTATTGCTCTTGAGGCTGCTCAGGTTCCTGAAGTAACAACCAGGTGTGACACGGATGGGGCGTTGGTGACTCGAAGGGCTCACAGTAATGAGAAAGGAATGTCCTCTATGCCCGTAATGTCTGAGCCATCATTCCTCCACCAAGAGGGGCAGGAGGAGGTCGAGGAGGTTGGCTTCAGCACACCACATTCCTACAAGGATCCCTGCATGGCCACCACATCTTTGAGTGAGTCTGTCATTGCACCGGGCACTCAGACACCTTTAGCTGCATGGCCTTGGGCCGGCGGTATCCCAAGGTGTTACACTACAAACACACTCAACACCTCCATAAACATGGGTTTGCCTAAAGTGGCTTGGACATATGCCAACCCACACTTCAATGCCTGGGGCATGCTCCTTCTCCATAGGCTCAAGCAGAGAACCCATCTAGTGCAGGGTCGTGACCTTATCTAGCAGCCCCTAACATGGGATATAATGCAATTCCTTTGGGGCATTACCATATGGAGATTGTTCCATGCCCTTGGGAGATCATTTAACACCCCCCCAGCTACAAAAGAAAAGTTTTGAAAGAAGATTATATTGATGTATTCGACCTGCTCAATAGAAAAGTGGATAAGAAAGATCTGGACAAAGAAGACAATAAGCAAAAAGAGAAACACAGAAAGAAAAAGCCAGACAGGACTTTGGCCAACTGGCTTCCGGGGTTCCTCATTTATGCGGGTGTCATTGTTAAGGCCCAACAGTGGCAGGTTCAAGCCCTTTTTCAAAACCTCAATATTATTTATAGGGCATTGTGATGGACAGTCCAAATGTCACACCTGTCCATCACGTTAGAACGCTGATGTGGGAAACAATGATAGGGCAGGAGGGTGGAACCAAGAGTGAAAAAGAAGAAAAAAGGACAGTTGGAATCAGTTAGGGTGGACAGTTAGGAAAAGTTAGGACAGGGGAAGAGTTAGGGAGAAGAAGGATAGGCATATATAGAGGGATAGATAGACAGGGAAGATAAGATTTAAAAGAGAATACTTGGAAAGTCAATGTATGAGAGAACTGAAAGAAGTGAAAGTTATAAGAATTTAATAAATAGTTACGCCGTGCTGGAAAACATATAAATGAACCAACATATGTGTAAATCAAAAGAAGTTTAATGAATTGCAACTACAATACGATCCATGATTTTCTTTGTGTGTTTCACTTGTTAATCTTCAAATAAACATTGTTATATTTGACATCAGCTATTCTGTGTTCATAATTGGTAATTGAGGAAGTAATCCTCTGATGGTAGCGTAATTAGGGAGAAAAGGAACAGTCATGCCCAAAGGCAAATCTGTCTGTTAGGGAAAACAAACAGAGGGGCTTTGTGTGTGTAACAGGCATACACAGATTTTGCTATCCAGACTTGGCTGTTGTACAATCAGGCGTTCCGCCTGAGGAATGCCATTCAGCCAAACCTATGCTGGAACGAGCCTCAGCTGGGTCTATGGCTCCAACACATGACCCCTGCTAGGCCAAATACTGGGGAGAGGTTCGATAGTGGGCATCTAAATAGGATGATGGCCACTACCTAAATTCCCTGCCCTGGGGGGGCAGGTGGTTCAACCCCGCCTGTTCTACTTCCAATATAATAATAAGGGATTCTGCATGAAAAAACCATGTAGGGTTAGACACGGGTGCCTTACCTGTGGGGGGAAACACCCAAATTTACACTGCTTTAAGGCAGGTGCCCTGCACCAAGACAAAAATACTGGGGGTCCCAAGAAACCTAACATTGGCGGGGGTAACTTTGGAAAAGGGACTCAGCCCAATTAAAATTTGCGTTTTAGAGGATTGCCTGAGGTTTTACTCTTGTAGGGTTGATGCTACATCTACTCAAGGGCTTCAAGTATGAATTTAGGATTCCAGCTGTGGGTGAACGGAAGGCATTCATTGCACATAATCTCAGATCAATAGCGGGGATGGAGAGCATAGTGCAAAAGAAAACTGATAAGGAAGTAAAGGAGGGTCACCGCCTATAGAGAACCTATGAGTTTCTCTGTTGGGCATAGTCCCTAAAAAGGCCCTGGGGGAATTTCGATTAATTCATCATCTGTCCTTTCTGGAGGGGACGTTTGTTAATGACACCACTCCCATGGAGTTATGCACAGTTAGATATACATCATTTGACGAGGCAGTGAATATGGTTAGGAAGTGTGGGGTGGGGGTTGAACTGGCAAAATGTAACATCAAATCAGCATTCAGGATTTTGCCAGTCCATCCCCTTGACTTCAACTTGTTAGGCTTCCAGTTTGGAGGATCATTTTATATAGATAGGGCTTTACCCATGGGCTGCTCAATGTCCTGTGCTGCTTTCGAGAAATTTAGTACCTTTATTGAATGGAAAATTAGACACAGGATGCACAGTAATACTATGGCCCATAACCTTGACGATTTCCTTTTCTGTGAGAAAAGGAACTCAGGTAATTGCAGGTTCATTTTAAAGACATTCCAAACACTTGCAAACGAACTTGGGCTGCCCTTAGCCAAAGAAAAAATGGAGTGGCTGGCCATTCCCTAACATTTTTGGCTATAGAACTAGATACAGTCCAACAAACATCAAGGTTACCACAGAGTAAACTAGTGAACCTTAGGTCCAGGATAGATGCTCTGATGCACATGAGGAAGGCATCTCTTAAGGAACTGCAGGAAATACTTGGGCATTTAAACTTTGCCTGTAGAGTAGTGATACCTAGACGTGCGTGTCTCAGACGCCTATGTGCAGCCATGAGGGGTCTCAACCAACCTACACATAGGACCCGTATATAGGGAGGATCTCTCGGTTTGGAGCCAATTCCTCAAGAGCTTCAACAGGATCTCTTTTTGGAGAGCTGGTAGGTGGCTGCAAACAGATTTCCAGGTGAATGCTGACGCAGCCGGATCTTTAGGTTTTGGCATCTACTTTCAAGGTAAGTGGTGTTCAGGTACTTGGTCAGATGTGTGGTCTCAGGACGGCACCATGAGAGACCTGAGCTTTCTGGAATTTTTTCCAATTGTTGGGGTGCTCTGGCTCTGGGCTGAAGAATTGTTGGACTCACTGGTCCATTTCTGGAGTGACAATCAAGCGGTTGTTCAAATTATAAACAACCTCACATCGCACTCAGAATGGGTCATGGTATTAGTCAGGGCCTTTACCTTGCGAGCACTGCAGTTTATGTAATGGTGCATGCCCGCCATGTTCCAGGTATAGACAATAAGACAGCTGATGCTCTATCATGCCAACAGATCGAGCGGTTCAGGGAGCTAGCACCAGAAGCTAGGGAGCTGCCATAAGTTCTTCCTTCAGAAGTCTGGCCGATTGGAGTGAGGATGCATCCAGAGCAATAGGTTTGGCCCTGTCACCTAGGACAATGAAGGGTTACATGGCCGTGAGTATAGAGTTTCAGGATTTTAGGAAACTGGCTGGCCTGGAGCAGGTTTGGCTAGCCCCAGTTGAACATCTGGGACATTCTGCATGACCTTAAGTGGTTGAATGCCAGGTATCCTTTGATGCAGATCTTTTGGTCCACTATTATTCCTCGGTTAGCCTGGCGAGGCTCTGTGAGAACTGTTGATGTTAACAAGACCCGGCAGGGCGTTAACAGAGAAGTGTGCAGAGGCATCTGCAGCGGCCTTGGGTCGGTGATAGGTCACCACAGGATCCAAGTGGAGAAGCCTGAATTATTCAGGAGTGATGGGGTCTGGAAATATTTTTGGAGGACATCAAAGGGGGCTTGCTTGTTGAGCTCGAGTGGCTCTGTGGCGGGCATGGGACATAGCATGGCTAGTCCCATGCTGTGGTGGTAGTGCAGAAAGAACAGGTATTTTAGGTGCGTCCCAGTTGTTATATCAGGTAACCCAACAGCACATCCAACCTCCTGGCACTGCGGATCATGCAATTACAGTGCCTGGGGGGGGGGAGAGATGAGCTGGGCCACTTCTGGACCAATAGTCATCAGCTAAAGATGGGTTGAGGTCTGGGGGTACCACAATGTCATATGTAAGGTAGGTGCCCTCATAATCTATCCTTCTTCTTTACTTCTGTGATTGCATAGTTTTCTTCTAGTCTATGAAAGGGAAGTCCTCATTTCAGCCATCCAGTTTCCTCCGTATGATGCACTGTTCTCATTGTAGCCAGCAACATGATGAAGGTAACTATATTAATCAACAGTTCACTATTTATCTGAAATTATCGTGTGTTTTGCATGAACTTGCTGGTAAGATGTCTGCTAGCCCAACCCCAAATTAAAAAAAAAAGATTAGAATGCATGATGGTTTTATTTTGTTTCTTCTTCTTCATCATCCATCTGAATTGAAAGCCATTTGTTCTGACATCCAAAGCCTTTCATCACCACCACCACCGTAAACACCCCAAGGCTGGGCTGTCTCAAACAGGTTTCACACTCTTTCCTCTCAAAGGTCACCTATTTCCATTAGCAGGGCAAGAAAACCAATCACAGAATTGCCACAGTATACCTAGGTTTCTGAATTTAAAATATATTATAGCAAGTACATCTGTGCTTTGGGAATTACATTCATCCAAGCCCTCAGTGAAAAAAGGGTGGGGGGAAAACAGGGAAAACTCTACATTAATCTCAACATGTGTTCTTAAGACTTGAATACTGTAAAAAGCCTCCACCTGTTTGAGAGATCTGGGAACTGCAATCTGTATTTCTGGTCCCAAAAGTTCTTTCACGCAATCAAAGACTAAAATTATGCATTCACTGTGTAGCATAAGAATGTGTATTTTGATGCACAGTAAATTGTCTTGGCCAATTTCCTCCTCTTACGGCAGTTTTGAGCAACAATGAAAAAAGTTGTACTAAGTTCTGCATAACCACTGCTTCCTGGAGTTCTAGTTCTTTTAACTCTTCAAGAAGGCAGATGAATATACAGCCAGTAAGTCCTGAAGAGCTCGATAAGTTAGACATGGAGTTTGATTCCCCACTGTGCCCCCTCAGAGAAAACCCTCTAGGAAAAGATGCACAGCTGCCGAATATTCCTAGAAGAATGCCAATTCTAAACCACTTCTGAGTATTCTGTACCAAGAAATGACATGTTTAATGGTTTTTAAATGTTGTAATAATGTGTTGTTAACTTGTAGCTTTTTTTTAATACTATAAGCCGCCTTTAGGAGAAAGGCAGCATAAAAATAATTTAAATCAGTAACAAGAATAATAATAGAAAACCCTGAAAAGGGTCACCATAAGTAAGAATTGAACAACATAGAGTTATTACTTTTAAGTCCAAAAGAGGAAATACACAGTGGTTACTGTTGTTCGCTCTGCGAGGTATGTCTACTGTATTTGCAGTACAGTGGGGTGGGAGCTCTGAACTAGATGAAGGAGATTGATGCTGGATGTCAGAAGACATGTGGACAGCAGATGCCTAGCTGCCCAGGATTGGCACTCCACAATTCTTTTGTTGTTTATGACAATGGATTTTACCATACCCTGGAAGAATTACTTTTTTGGATGAAAACTCCCCAAATCTCCCAACTGGCAAGGTTAATGGCTGGACTTTGCCTAAAGGAGAGTAGATAAATCATGCAACCCAATTTGGCTTCTGCTGATTCCACAGTACGGAGACCCAAGTTACAGCAGGATATGCTGTGATAAAGAAGTAAAGGTTATGTTCTCTTTTGACAGTTTTAAAGACTAGCTGTAATTAAATTTGCCTCTAACACTAATGAGCTCATGGTTCCCTTTCAAGGCTGAGAAAAGTAGTAATGAAAAATTAACCAGTCCTTCTATTATCAGTACTGAAAACTGATTTTAAAGGTGTGCTTTTGAGGTTTAACTCTGCCTAACTCCCTGTTCAGAAATAAAGCTTACTGGGCCAGGAACAGGCTCAACTGGTGCTAGGCCTAGCTAAGTCTCAAAGCCTTCCATCTTAGGCCTTTCTCCCAGGTGAGCCACATTTCAAGGGTCTGTCTGTCAGGTAGGACTCCCAGAATGGAGAGTTAGAGAACTCATAGTCCAAGAAACTTTTGAAAAAATCCCATCCTTAATCCCTGTATGTTTACTCAGAAGTAAGCCCCGTGGTATGCAGTGCTGTTCATTTCCATGCAAGTGTACTTTGGGCTATAGCCTGACAATGTAATTTGAAGCACGTTTACTCAGTATAAGAGCCATTAAACATAGTGGGTTTATTCTTCTGAGTAAATGTGCTTCAAATTGCCCTGCAAATCTGGAACACTTCCCCATTCCATTTTAGGGAACACGCAACATCCAAACTAAAAAAGAGCTTCAGTAATCTCAAAAGCTTGTACAGAGTTGAAACATTTTCATTTTTTCTTAATTCTTAATTGTCTGAACATTTCTCTTCCAAGCATTTATTTGTCCTGTATAGAACTGATCCATACATAAGTATCTGAAAGGGGTTCATATGATTTAAAACACACATGGGATCTCATGTGATTTAAAATATACATACACACATCCTATCCCTTCATTTACTTAATATATGAACTTCCAGGGGCAGGGGACTGACTTTTTGAAGTCTTTTTGGAGTAAAAAGGTGTACATTGATTGCACTATACAATCATTACTAGCAATATTACTACTAGTAGTAGTAGTAGTAGCAGCAGCAGCAGTAGTAACAGTAGTAGTAGTAGTAGTAATAATGAAATAGTTTCTATTAAGAAATAGTAGTAGTAGTAAAAGGTATGAAGAAAAGCAACTGCAGAAATAATAATAATAATAATAATAATAATAATAATAATAATAATAATAATAATAATAATAATAATAATAATAATAATAATAATAATAATAATAATAATAATAATAATAATAATAATAATAATAATAATAGTGCACATTTTCCATTCCTTTAAAAGCCAGGATATTTTTACTTCAAGGAGAGCCCTGCTTCATGCTTCTTCATTGTTTCCTAGAAGAATTAAAAATGTCATAACAGGCAGTTAAGCATCCAAGGTTCCCTCTCCCTGAATGCTAAACTTATAAACATAACAGCAGTTGCCATGGAATGCAAAAGGAGTACATATTGAAGTGTGATGAAAATAGTCACAACCTTATTTAGGAACATTATCTTACCCAAGTTAAATGTGCCTTAAGTAACCCTATAACAGTCCTATGTCAAAGGAGAATTACATGGAATGAAGCATTCAGCCAAAACATGGTCTTTAACAAAACAGGCACCGGAGCCGTTAAACTCACTTTACAAAAACAACTGGTTCCTCCAGAGAGAAAGTTAGAGTGTGGGAGGACTGATGCTGTTAGAGCAATAAGATATGTGAACCTCTGCGGCCACCACTAGGACTGGGGTAAAAAAAGAACTACCCCTCATGTGATTTAGATCAATTTATTCAGTCATAACCATCCCTTTTGTTATGATTTTAGTTTCCAAAATTTGGACGCATTGGGGAAAAAATACAACCTGGCATGCTTCTTTTTTTAATCCTGGGTGGCAGTGTGGAGTACATCCTGTTTGCTTCTGGTTACTAGGTACTGCCAATGACTAGCTTAACAGAGCCCTCCTCCCCGCCCTGCCTGGTCTCTCACCCCTTCCTTCCTCTTGTTTGTCAGCTGTCTCTCCTCTCTCCTTCCTCTCCTTCATTTTCTGCTCTTTGAAGATATAGGGGTGAAGACATAGCTCTACACTATATAAAAAGAGAAGGACAAAAGTGTATACTGTAAGTAAAGCTGTCTAATTTCCTTTAACCAAGAAGCATCCAGATGCATCATATTTGTTTTCCAAGAGAGAACTCTCCACACTTTTCTCAGCACCAAAAAGAAATCCATTGAAGAAGACCAGAAGACAAACCAATGTAATGTCACATGGGGCAAACACTTATACACCAACTGCAAAATAATATCTATGCAAGAGTGGGTGATGTAGATTTCCTACACTACTGTACTTCCTAAATAAATATTGCTACATATATCCCATCTCTGCTCCTGGCTTTTTGGTATGCTGGTGCTATAGAAACACATCACCAATACAAACTCCTTTATACAGTGGTGCCTCGCAAGACGAGCGCTTCCTTTAACAATGAAATCGCATAACGACGAAGTTTTGCAATCTCAAAAGCGATCGCAAAACGATGTTTCTTATGGGGTTTTTTTGCTTTGCGATAATCGGTTCCCTGCTTTGCTAACCGAGTATCGCAAAACGACGATTTTCGCACAGCTGATTGGCAGTTTCAAAATGGCCGCCGGGCAAAAAAATGGCCGGCCGCTGTATGGCCGCGCTATAGAGGATCTCCGCTGGATGGTGAGATTCAAGTCCATAGGAACACATTAATCGGGTTTTAATGCGTTTCTATGGACTTTTTAAAATCGCTTTACGATTTCGCTGGAACGAATTAACATCATAATGCGAGGCACCACTGTACTGATCAAATCAGCCCTAGTGCTAGTTAGGAGTGGGGAAAATGTCAGTAGTTCCCAACCTTGGGTAACCCAGGTGTTCTTGGACTACAACTCCCAGAAACCATGGCCAGCTCAGCTAGTGATGAAAGTTCCTGGGAATTTTAGACCAGCAACATCTGAGGACCCATTGGTCTAATTCCTTTGCTTCTGTTCTCCTACAGATTCATCTCCCTGTCAAGAGGCCTGCTTGTGAAAGCAAACATAGAAATTCCCTTTTATAGCAGGTGCCTTGAAACCTGGAACCTTCTTTGTATGGGAATCTAAGAACTCTGGGTAGTGGCAGCAGGTGGCCCATTGATGAGAAAGTGGCTCCAGAGTTGTTTTTACAAGGGAAGGTTTCAGGACAGCTTTATACAAGAGCTTGGCTACGCTCAGCAGTCCAACAATATCCCTTTTGTAATGTGGGATGCAATGGCTCATGAGAATAGCAATGCATCATGGTGTGATTGTGCTCCAAAGAGTATACCAGGAAAGAATTTGTGGCCATTCCCATTGGACAATGGTGGCAGTCATTTCTTTTTCTAAGTATGCCCCTAGGAATGAAGTTACGTCGTATTAGCTTCCCATGGGGTGCTGTGTCCCAAATTAGAAAAGGAAAACTGCTGGAATGCTAAATGTCAAAGAAAAGGCATGAGAAGTGCTCTGCCACCTAACCTGTAGAGGTGTATGCATTTCCTGAAAATACATTAGAATTTGCCTCAAATTGCTAAATATATTATTTTCCTAGTCCCTTGAATGAGTTCAAACTATTTAGCTAAATCCTAGCCTGCCACAAACTCCATCCCTTAGAGAAATTTCCTCCTAGGTGTGGCTTCATGTATGGGATCTTGCCATGTCATATCAAAGACCACTTAGTCAAATACACAATGTTTGCCCTGGTGACCAACAGATGACTCTGAGGAGCCAACATGCCAGAGTGGTAATTCAGAGGCACCACACCCGAAAGCCACCAAAAAAGACACCCTGGAAAAGCAGGTTTCCAATACAAATCATATCCCAGTCTTGAAAGGCATTTTCATCAGAATAAGATGTTGAGGAAAACCATCTGTGCTGCTTCTGTCATTAATTTTCTCCAGGCAGGCACTAATGCAACTTTTACTAAGCCATGGCTCTAATAAAACCAGCAAAAAGATATAATCCTGTCACCAACAATGTCGATTTAATCCCACCATGCAAAGGTTTTGACTTCCCAGACCTGAGCAAAACATCTGCAAGCCTCTTCTCACCCTGGTCTTCTATTTTCCCACCCTATTGCCCTCATTAGGATTAATTGTTTCCATCTTTTACAAATATCCTCAACTGATACTTTTACTTTTATATCAGCTGTTAAATGCATTCCTGGCCCAGGAGCTTTATAACTGGCCTTGTGTTTGTCAGAGAAAAGATGTGCCAGGGATCCCCACCAGTTCAGCAAAAGCTTCCACAACACCTGTGCAGAAAAGACAGAAACACTGAGATGGCCAGGAAAGTGTCAATCAGGCAAGAAAAACCTAATTAGCTCATGCTTGAAAAAGTAGGCATAACACAATTTTCAGGAGAAGATTCAGCACCATTTCCCGGCTTTTCAGGAGAAGATTCAGCACTATGTCTCTAAATTTTGTGTCCCCCCCCCACCTCCCTCTTTCTCTCTAAAGGATATTTGCAAAGTTCCCCTGATAATTATATCTCTCATCTTCTTCTTGGGAAGAGAGCTATTAAGCAGGAGGTAAGAGGCGTAAAGATGAAAGGGATTTGGGGATTCATCAAGATTCGGTATGCAGATAATAGTGGTGAATCACACCATCTTGTGTTCCCATAATCCTTAGGTCCATCTAAGAGGTAGCATTATGCAGTTCCATTGCATACCTATTCTTCAGAATCAGCTGGATATCCAAGATCATCTCAAGGAGAATTTCCCCAGCAAATTCTCATCATCTTCTCTGATTCTTCCCTGCCTTTGTAATGATGCATTAAACATAGGATTTGTCTTCCTTTAGATTGTTGTTCTTTATGTTCCCACTGCTATTATGAATATGGCAGCTGAATAGTACATCAAAAACTTTAGTATAAACAGACTTTGTATTTCCTCTCTTTAGTTAGCTTGATGAAATTCCTGTTAAACACAAGCAACATTTTGACAATGCGCTAACATTTTGAATAATGTAGAAAAGAATCGGAAATGTTTTGCATAGACAGAGAAGAAATTGTTTTGTGGCATTCATCAAAATACTTTTCTATTCCCTCCAAATTACTTGAACTTAAGAGTCTATCAAACAAATTTTCATTATTTGTTCTGAATTAGAAGTGCTTTAAAACTAATAACAGCAAACAGCAACTAAAATATATTGCAGAAAAGGTCACAAAGTTTTAGGCATTTAAATCTGTTCTTGCTAAGAAAACAAATATTAATCTAGACAACAAAATTATCAATCACCACTTCTCTGCTCTCATTCACAAAGTTTTTTTTTCTTTGGTTTTTTGGGCATCTCAACAGAACTGATTTCAGTTTTGCATTTAATTAAAATTCAGAATTGGCATACCAGCATGATGGAAAATAAAAGTATTAATGCCCAGTCTTTGCTCAGTGATCATTCCTGACCTTCACTCCAGCCATAATTTTCACTTTTGCATCACAAAGGTTCTCTGACAAATACTCTTAAACAAGCTTAATGGCACGTTAAGTCGTGAAATACAGAAAAGGCAGTTATTATAGTGTTTGTCACTGTGCAACACAACCTTAAGCAGCTTCACTTGGAAGGAAGCTCCACTAAGTTTAATGGGACTCATCTTAAATTTGAAGAAGCCAATGTGTAGTCAAAATGACTGTCACAAATTAGAACATTCTGTTTCACCCAAGTGAAGAATGCTGGCTTCTATAAAACCATGCCTGCCCCAAGCAGCAGCACATGGACACTATATTCTAATGATCACCAAGCAGCCTGTAAACAATGAAAGTGCTACTTTCACAAAGGAGAGGAAATGATATGCTATACATGCTCAAGGGTGCTTTAATCACTTCTATAAGATTTCTTCCTCTTCAGGGAAAGGAACTTCATATATGTTTAGAGGAGTTCCACCTAGATGCTGTCTGCCAGCATTGCTATAGGAAAAAACTAGCAATCTTGAGCATAAACATCCTGTAAACAACTGAAGTGGTACACAATATTCCCCAGACCAGAATGGACCAGTTAGGATGTCATTAGAAAGAAAGAAATATGCTCATCTTACACCAACTTGCTTGAATAAATATTTGGCAAATTAGCTAGCTTTTGTGTTTGTGTCTGTTTTATGTTCATCAGGAAACAGACACAGGCTTTATTTGAATGTTTGATTCCTGCACATATAGGTTTGAAGGATTTCTGTGCTTAGAAGGGACACATTGTAAGAGCATAAAGCATGCATTTCCCTAAACATGTAACCTGCCCCAAGATTACTCCAGGGATAATTATTTTCCCCCAGACATCACTTCCTTCCTTCCTTCCTTCCTTCCTTCCTTCCTTCCTTCCTTCCTTCCTTCCTTCCTTCCTTCCTTCCTTCCTTCCTTCCTTCCTTCCTCATTTAATATATTCTTACCCCACCTTTCTCCTTAAAGGGATCCTTTTCTTTCACATTCTTAAATGTTCCTGCCCATTCCCCTCTTTTTCACTCTTCTCTTTGGAAGAGGACAAGGCAACATCCCCTCCTTGCAAAAAGAAAAGAGTCCATACCAAATGAAAGGAGGCGGTAGTGAACAGATTATGAAGACAGAAAGGACTAATATTTCAAAAAGAGAAAGAGCCATTGTGACGGCATTATGAACAGTGTGTGGAGTAATTTTGGAAAATGAGCTACACAATATTAAGCTGGAAACATGTCTATGATGGGAAGACCAGATGAAGGAAATAAAATGTTTGAAATGTCCTCCATCACTGTGATTGCCAGAAAGAGTTGGCTAGAATGCATTTTTAAGGGAACTGGTCTATAACTCTCCTATTTATCTGGTAGCTAGGTTCTTCAAAGCAGTCTTAGATATGTGTTACACCTCACTGGGGAAGTCCCTTCTAGCCCAAGGTTATGATAATGGGTACTAGGAGATGAAGTCCCTTAAGAAAGCAGTTCATTAGCCTAGGGACACTTGAAAAGGATTAGCAGCAATGATAGGTGATTGAGGCATCTATAACATCAAGAATGGTGCTGTATAAAGTAAGCCTGAGAGATTTGAGAGAGAAAGAGATTTAGCATCCTCACATAAAGGCCAAGGTTGTCTATCAAAAACTGGATTTTCTTATGCCTGGGGAGATCCAGTTCGGGTAACAGCATGGGATAAGAAAAAGCAAGAGAACAAGATCAGCTAGAACTTTCTTATTTTCCTAAGTATGTGCCTCCTTTAAGATGATCCAAGATTGGTTTTGTAACTTCCTATAACCTTGTTCTATTTTCCTTTTTAAACTTTTCTATTTTATCCTGTTTTATTTAATCCTTTTATTTCTAATAAAACATATTCTATCCAGGTGTTGGTTGGATTTTGAGTGCAGAAAAAATCCGGCTTCACTAAACTACCAGGGTTGTTGAGGTAAGGAGAACAGATGTGGGGATGATGGCAACTGTTCTGGGTGCATTGAGTACTGTTGAGTAACACTCTCTATAAGGAACATCCACAGAAAGGGGGTTGTATGCCAGGCAGTGGAGCGAAACAGTTTGGATTATACTCAGTGGATTTTCTCACCTCTTGTGTCTTCTTTGGGTCTGTCTACCTCAAGGGGGAAAGGGACAGAGGAGTAGAGAGATTATTTGAGGAGTGGATCAGGACTGCTGAGCAGAAGAGCTGTATCGTGACAGCCATTAAGAAAATAACATCCAGCAAGAAAAGGTTGAATTTCTTTGAAATACCCTATGCAACAATTTGCAAACTTCAGTTAATAAAGACAGGCTCAGCTATTACGCACAGCAGGGCAGCTATCTCTAGCAGCAGATTTGGAGTGTCATGAAAGGGTGTCAAAAAGCTATTTAATTTGTTATCACTGTAGGTTTGTGTGTGTGTATGAGAGAGAGAGAGAGAGAGAGAGAGAGAGAGAGAGAGAGAATGCTGGTGGGGTTTTCTCTTCATCTACCCAAAATAACTTGACCGTCTTGGAGTACACATCTTGATTTGGATGGAGTGGGGGCATTATTTGGTGCTAGGCATCAGTCAGCAAAATGTCTTGGCCTGGCCTTGGGTTTAGGCCTCTGAAAATGTATAGTTCTTACGGGTTATGTGACTGTGTAATGCACCCACAAATGCTCTGGCTAATTGAAAGCAAGACTGTTTGTCAAACTAAGGAGAAAGCAGGCCTTTTCATTGGATGCTTACATGCAGAAGAAGAAAATAAAGCACATCATGGCTTCCCTTACATAACAGATCATTCTCAGAGCTATTTCAGGAGAGGGAATTCCTGTTCAACTCCTTGCAGTCTATATACTACAGACATGCTTCAGATTTGGATGCGGGCCAAGGAGAAATTCAGCAAAAACAGTGGGAGAGTATTCCTGAACATTGCACACAGACCTAAGAGTGAATTCATTGGCTGCTACAACTAAATTTCAACACAGAATAATTACTAGGCTGTCCTTTCATCCACAGAAAAGTAAATGTTCAGAATAGAGACAGCAAGAGACGAAAGGACTCAGGCCTTGATTTAATGCACGACTGTGAACACTTCAAAAAGATAGACTTGTGATAGTGTCTTAAAGTGAATGCGGGGTGCATGAAATGAAAGAGGTCTATGATCTTTCACAGGCCAGGCATGTTGTAAAGTTTAGACCAAAGAGACTTTTAAAAAATATTGCAGGAACCCTGTGAAACATTTAAGATGGTAAATAAAAGACCAGTCTGCATTCAAAATAGATAGCTTTGCTACCTTTGGATTTAAACTTCATAGCTGGTATTACCCTTCTCAGGTCCATAAAGTAGTAGACACTGTAATGGGTGAAAATCTCTCAGAGATGAGCACCGAGGTAGGAAATTGTTGGCTCTGTAAACACATTGGAATGAAAATGCACAAGATTGTGGCAACTGAAGTCCTGAACATCTGAAGGGTGAAAGTTTCTCCACCCCCACTGTATACAATAGCGTACACTCTTGCAGGAAAAATGACATTTGTGAAAGCTCTCAACTCTGAACCTCTATAGAGAGCCACAAGTGTGACTTTCAAGACTGATTGCTATACAGCATACTTCTATTTTAACATACATCTATTTTAATTTATGTTAAATTAGTTCTTCATATTCTGGCTTGACAGCCTTCTTGAGGCCGTTGCATTGTAATTCAAGGATGGCACTTTTCGAATCCACCTAATTTTATACGAAAACGGGAAGTTCTTCATTAAGCACTAATCAGTCTTTTGATCCACCATGCCTTATTCCTCAGGGAAGCCATGCAGAGTTATATTAATATGCCACCTTTATTTTTTAATATGTTCATAAAAATTTAATCAGATAAGAGAGACTCTGGTGTATGAATATGATTAAAGTATTTACACTGACTACATCCCAAATAGTGAACCTAATAATTTAATAAAAATCTATTTTTATAGCCAACCCCCAGTTTCCATCTAGTTACCACTAGTAACTTTTCCCCCCTTTACTTTTTAACTGTCTCAGGGTAAGGGCATGATTTCAATAAAAATCTATATACCATACTGAAACGCCATACCTGGAAAGTACGGGTCTTGCATCATGACACAGGCATCTCATGCCTAAGAAGAGAAACTATTATCAATTAAGAAAGAGAATCGTTTATACATAAAGCAGTAAAACTGCATGCACATTATTCTAAAATTGCTCCCAGAGTGGGAAGAGACATGCTGCTTTTCGAAAGCAGGGGTCTAACCTCTTAGCAGTCAGAGCTGAAGTGGCATAAATTTTAAAGAAGCCTCTACTATTCTTCTCCAGGAACAGTGATAGATTCTTTAGATCAGTGATGGTGAATTTGTAATGATCCAGGTGTTGCTGAACTAAAACTCTCATAATTTGTGCTCATCAGTTTTTCTAGCTGGGCTGACGGGAGCCCTACACCATCTGGAAGCCTGTAAGTTTCTTACAAATGCTTTAGATCTTGGTTACCATGACTGCTTTCATCTTTAATAAATACCATTATTCATATAACTGTACAAAATAAGGTCTCTTTCTTCAAAACACTTTCTCAGGTGAACAGAAGAGACCCTGAAGCTGGATGCATGTGCCTAGTCAGAAATAGAATAATAGAGTAATCAAGTTCAGTGCTTAATTTGAACTCATTAGTACCCGGATTCTCAAATATAATTTCCAAGATCTCCAAGTCTTCTGCTCTTTTCTCCTGAGAAGGTAAGGCAAGTAAGGGCAACCCACCCCTTTTCACCTGGAGACCATGAAACGTGGATACCATGGACATAGGCTGCCCTGCTTATGTCCACTGCATCAGATTTCTGAGTCGGCAGTACCCAATTCCCTGAGATATCAGGACTAAAACCTGAGATCAGGGTCAAGCCCTTGTGATCATATCAGGTAGGCCTTTGTGATGTCACAGGGCAGAAACCTTTTTCTGGCCAGATGATTAAAGAAAAAGACACCTTGGAATCCAAGTAAATGGGCCAAAAATTCCAGCAGAAACACCTGTTATACCAGGTAATACAGCAGGAGAGGTACCCAGTTTTCAGTTGCCAGTCAGGCAGCAAAATAAGGTGAGCAGCTGCAGAGACTGCTCTCCTTCTTATGAGGTACTGGACCCCCAGAGAGCTTACACCCAGCCAACATGACATGGGGGGATTTCCAGGCTCTGTTCTGCTACAGGGGAAAGCAGAACGTTTTGCCACCAGACAGTTCATGGAGCACTTGACCCCCAACAGGCCTTATGCTGCTCCCAGTGCTTGTAGAAGAAGGTTCATGAACTGCAGTGGTGACAATCCACTTCAGTCTTGCTTAAATGGCATGATGGGCTGGAGTGGATGCAAGCGTTATCCTCCCCTCCCCTTGCTCCTAACATTTGAGGGCAGCAATTTACATAAGCACAACACTCATGAAAACACTCTTGCTCTGAGTCCTGGTCCCAGCTGGGAATAGGTGGAGGTTTGAAAGCCAAGCTAAAGCTACTTTGCACCAACACAAATCCAGTTTTCTCCTTCTCCAATGTGACTTGCCTTGAAGAGACCTGGAGAAATATAAGAATAGCCTGGGACTTCACCTGGTGTCCTGAGATCTCACAGTCCCACCACTGCATTATTTACAAATCTCCCTTTCAAAGGTTAAGGGACGTGGTGGCGCTGCAGGTTAAACCGCAGACGCCTCTGTGCTGTAAGGTCTGTAGGTCTTCAGCTGTAAGATCGAATCCACACGATGGAGTGAGCTATTGTCGCTTGTCCCAGCTCCCACCAACCTAGTGGTTCAAAAGCATGCAAAATGTGAGTAGATAAATAGGGACCACCTCAGTGGGAAGGTAACAGCGTTCGTGTCTAAGTCGCACTGGCCATGTGACCACGGAAGAGTGTCTTCGGACAAAACGCTGGATCTATGGCTTGGAAACGGGGTTGAGCACTGCCCCCTAGAGTCAAACACGACTGGACAAAAATTGTCAAGGGGAACCTTTACCTTTACCATTCAAAGGTTACAGAGTTCAACACATAGAAGCATTTGTCATAGAAAATGCTTAGGGGCTTTTAAAGGAAGATATCGGTGACAGCAAAGTTCACAACTTTGAGAACAGAACTACTGTAGAACCTATTCAGAAGACCAGCAAAGCTTTACCCACAAGTAAAGTCTGTTGGCTTTCTTTTAAAAAAAAATCAGAAAGGCAGCTTCATAAGCTATACCCATGAAATCCACCACTTTCCATGTCCTCAGTTTTCATCTTCACTTTTTTTCCACTAATTATATCTCAAGGCTACTATAGAATGAATCAAGGTTGCCAGCCAACTAACTAGCTTCTGGAGAAATCCTGGAAGAAGTTTGAGTGCAGGTTTGACAGTTGTATTGAATATAGTGACTGGAAAACATGTGGGAGAGGTCTACTTTTCTTCCCTCTCTCTTTCCATCGATTAAAGGCTGCAAATATTATATGAATCAGTTTTATGTGAGGTTACGTTATACGACCAACAAGAATCTTTTTGATTCTATGCATAACCCTCCCCCCACCTGGTTCCACATCTCAACACATTTTATTCTTACCTCTAGACCAGGGGTCTCAAACATGTGGCCCGGGGGCCATTTGCGGTCCCCCAGATGATAGTTTGTGGCCCTCGCCTTGCCTGCCCCCCCAAAGCGCCCACACCTCCTCTGTTGTCAAGAGTAAAAAAAAAAAGCCTTGCCTTGCTCACCGGCTCTCTCCCAAGACAGCACCTCTTGCACCCTCCATCCAGAACTTCAGCCTGCCAGCCGGCCCGCCTGTCTGTCAGCTAAGGAAACTCCTGGGCGGCTTCCTCAGGCTCTTGCTCCGCTTGGGGGAAAATCTGATGCAGCCCAGCCTCACCCAGACTCTGCCTCCAACGGCCCCCAGGTAAATTGAGTTTAAAACCCCTGCTCTAGACCAACAGCACTTCCAGATCATGCCCTGAAAGAACAGAAATCCTCCCAGAACCCAGCAACAAAAGGATGGCATGTGATGAGAAGGAAAAAGATATACTGAAAAAGTTCCAAAGTGTCCAGCACATTGAAAACAACAGATGGCTCTTGAGAGGAAATGGCTAACAAAAATAGCTGCAGTAAAATAACCTGTGCCATGGGCAGAAAGGGGCGAGGTTGCAGGGAGGGAGAGAATGCGTGATTCCAGTCTCATTAGTGGCATGATCCCCCAAAGGCTCACACTCATCTTGAACCTTACATGTATATTAGCAAGCAAAGTTGAGCTAATGACTAGGGAAAAGGAAGCACACATACCATCTTGTTATTATTCATGCCTATCATCCTGCTGTAGATGAGGTTTAGAAATCCTAGAGAGCATCAAAAGAATCTTCCCAACAACATCTTTAGATATCTCTGACTTGTCTATTTTATTATTATTATTAAGAGGAATTTAACTGTGGCTGAACAAATTCAGCACATGGACGTCCAGGAATGTGGTTTGAATAGCAGGTCTTCCAGACTACATTCAAAACTGCTGTTGAAACATGGGGGTCAATAGGACTCTCCCATGCTGTAAAGGAAACTTACTTTTATAAAGAAAAAATTCAGGACAAAACACAACTGAATAAGAACTTCTTAAGTCCACATGTATACATATACCATTGATTCAGTGGTCTGTTCTGCTCATGACAAATTTGTGTGTGTTCCCCCCCCCCATGTACAGACAGTACGTTCTTGGAGCAGACAAATATCTGGTCATAGTTTTCTCTCTCCTGACTAAGTCAGTCCACTGATCTGGGAGCTTAGTGGAAAAGTCCTTGAGCTTTCCCACAATTGGTTGTGTTTTCCAGGAGATCTACAAAATAAAGTAGAAAGAGACAGATAGGCCTAGATCCTTGGATGAGCTACAGTCCTATCAGCCAATATGACTTAGAGTCAGCAGAACTGATACTAAGCCAACTGAAGCTGTGCTATATCCAAACCCCTCCCAGGCTAGTGTTGTTGGAAATTATTTGGGACTATCCTCACCCTGGTCTAACTGTGTGCCAGCATAGTGGCAGTATCTCTAGCCTGGAAGATTGATTGATTGATTGATTGATTGATTGATTGATTGATTGATTGATTGATTGATTGATTGATTGATTGATTTTATTTTATTTTATTTTATTTTATTTTATTTTATTTTATTTTATTTGTACCCCGCCCATCTGGTCTATAAGACCACTCTAGGTGGCGAGAGTGGTCTATAAGACCACTCTAGTTGCAAAGATTTCCTTTGCAACTGGTCTAACACAGCACCTCACTCATTCTTCCCCTTCATGTTGGAAAATATAAACTTGCCTGCTTTTTCCTTTCAACATTAGGCATCATTGGGGACCATGCTCTGAACCTGCTACTAACTCAGGGTATAATCGGACAGCTGCAAAGACACATGCCTGATCATACTGAAAAGGATCCCTTTTGCGGGAGCAATCTCCATTAAAGCAAGCCTTCTGTCCTCTGGGGAATTGCTCCAGCCTGACCTTGGCCTACAGTTGGCCCAAAAGGTCCAGCTTGGGCATGGATCTAGGTTCGCCAGATCCTTTCCCAATGTGTTGTGTGGTCACCAGGAAATAGATCACACCAGACTGCTCCACAAGTGACCCAACTGCAACATATTTCCCCGTGTGAGCACACCCTTAGAGGATTTTTCCTCCACTCCTCAGAATCATCGAGACCAACTCTTCATCCTTTTGCTTCCTTTCTCCTCCTTCGTGTCTCCTCTCTCCTCCATTCGCTCCCCTCTGAAGAAGACAGATGTGTGGCTCCATACTATTCTTTAATTAAACATTTTATTGATTATCAGTTGTGTATAGATATACGTATGTGCATACAAGTTTTTCATCAATATGAAATTGGTACAAATCCATACTATGAATATCATAATTAGAAATTGAACTGAAAATTAAATATACTGTATGTATATTTTATTCCATTAACCAAAAACCACCCAGATTGACTATTTTTTCCTTTTCTATGGTTGGGAAAGTCCCTTTCCAAGAGAGAGAGTGAGACCAGGCAGATGTCTCTACACTTTTTACAGATTTTAGCTGGCAGAGTAGTTCCGCTGGCAGGACTCTGAAATCAGCCAGCAGAACTGTCAACCCAAGAGCTTTTCCACTGGCACAAAGGGATTTCTGCTAACAGGAGGAGCTTCTGCATATTCTCTCATCCCCATTGCATCTTTGGGTTAGTTTTAAAATCTTAGTTGCTGGTTTTCTGTTACAGATATTTTAAAGTATCTGTAGCTCTCCTGAAAAACAGAACTCTCGAATTGGCCTTCTCAGCCACACTAGATGATGTTCCATGTCCTCTATACAGAGCATGTTACCATAGTCTCTCGAGACTGAAGGATGCCTAATCTAAATATTTTAAAAGTCCTTGTGGATCACACAACAGGATCCTGCAATACAGCATCCAGTTTCTGCATTTCTTACCCTTAGATGCTTAAGATCTCAGTAGTAGGATCCACCCACACATTAGCCTCAGTCTTTTATAGATATTGTTGTGTTGATTTGATGAATCAGGTTGTAACAACAGAACAAAAGGAAGAAGATGGAAACAAATAGAGGTGATAGGGTTAGGAGGCCATCATTTTAAAAGGCCCCTTGGAATATTTCTCAGGTTGCACTCCCACCTAAGAGGGGAGAGGAGGCCAGACTCCATTTTGTGTGGTAAGAGAGAGAGCTGGAATGAGCTATCTGAGTTTGACTGGCAGAGTCACTAAGAAGGGTAAAGGATTTGTTTCTGGGATGGTCTTGTTACTTTGGGAATGGTGCCATGAGTCAGGTACAACCTTTTTTTTCACTGTCTTCCTGTAACTTTGTGAATAAAAAGAATGCAAAAAAAAAAAAAAAGACACCAGTCTCTTGTATTCATTCTCCTTAAAAAAAAAGAGCTAATATATGGTGCAGGGTGGCATTCACTGGTACATATCTGTCTATAGGGCATATGTCAACAGGTGGTGGAGCCGCAGCAGCATGCATTTGGTTTGTTTCCTAGTCAAGGATTATGTAACAACAAATCTTGCAGGATATCGAAGCCTTGTGCTGAGCCTATGACTCAGCAGCAGCAATGTAAGTATAGACCTAAGAAAAGGGTAGATCTAGTGCACGAAAACACCCGAGCTATTTGCCTTTGACTTCTCTCCTCCCTACAACTAACGCAGAGCACTTGCTACATACACTGATGGTGTATTTCAGCTCTCCTGTTAGCATGTGCCCTTTGAAAGTTTCCTGCTTTAGTGCTCGCCTTGCTTTTCTCCACAGAGTGAGTGAAATGTACAATGCCCTGGGCAGCAAATGCATCTTGTCACAAGATTACATGGAAGAGTTCTTCTTTCAGTATTCTAAAGGATCGTGACGGATCATCACTTTGCCATTCCCTTTCTCTTGGATCAATGCTCTTTCAAGAGCAACAGCACTTAGATGAAAGGGGTACATTGCCACACTCAAAAGACCCAGAGCACACACCTCTTTCTCCCCATCAGGTGCTGGCAATCTCAGTTTTGCTATTACTGAAAGATTTTTAAATGAGCAGTGCTGAGCCCTTTGGAAAATGGAGGATGTAATGGAGAAGTATCACTCGCTTTCACCCATCACTTGAAGCCAGCAGTGGAGACTGGAATTTTGTTTAGAGATGCCTGCCCAGTTTTAACAACATGTTATGAGACATAGGAGCTGTCAAAATGCAAATTTCAATTTACTGGTCCAAAATGTATTAGTGGCGGTTTTAAAGTGATGCTTTCAAGCATTTAAAGATAACACCTGCAGCTGCACATTTCCTTTAAAAAGGAGGTATAAAGAAATACTTGGCAGACCTAGTGTCCTTCTCTGCCCTTCTTTAAGTCCAACACACCAGGAGTCACAGAGCAGATTATGAGATTAAAGCTCAGTTAGAATCCCTTATGTTACAGAGCCAGGCACCCAGAACCTATGCCAAGATTTGGGGACATTGCAAAAACCTTGACTTTGGAGCTATCTGGAAGGTGGCCCATGCCTTTCTATGAAAGGT
Source organism: Pogona vitticeps (assembly GCF_051106095.1). NCBI lineage: Eukaryota > Metazoa > Chordata > Lepidosauria > Squamata > Agamidae > Pogona > Pogona vitticeps. The sequence goes on along the minus strand of NC_135788.1, from coordinate 43,626,623 downwards.
GTCCATGCCAGGGCAGAGTTGATTAAACCGAAGACCTTTTGCGTGATGGATATTGTGGCCAAAATAATTGCTGAAAACCTTTCATGGTTTTATCGTTTTAATCTTTTATTTTAAATCTGGATTATCAAACAGCAGTGCTTTCAAGATAACAGTCCCAGCATGTGAGAAGGAAAAAAGACAACTGCATGGACAACTCAGCACAACATTTTTGGACCACGCTTGCAACCACACTGGATCATACAATTGTGTATGTAATTTATGCTAAAAACAGCTTCTACAAATCTTCCAATTTCTGGGCATTTTGGACTACAACAGGATGGGAGTTGTAGTCCAAAAGAATTTGAAGGGTACCAAATTGGAGAGTGGTGTTACAAGCCATTTATGCTTTCATCCCCAATCAGGAGTATTTCAAATATATTCTTAGTTTTATTTATGCAACTATCTATTTTCAAAATTATTGAAAACCTTTGGGCATAATTTAATACTCATAACTAGCTCTCATCACATTATTAACTTGTTTTAACAAGTGGGATATGCAAGACAATTTTGAACCTTTTCTTATTTTTCTAGTGTGCCCCTGTAGATATCATATGAAATTCATGGAGATATATAAATTCTTGCAATTGATTAAAAATAATATTTCACAACTATCAAAAATTGAGCCTTCTCAATGGAGAGCCCAATGTTTTTACTGCAGATGTAACCTGTCTAGTATTTTGCCAATAATCACTATGAATGCAGCATACACACACACATGCATGCTGTGATTCAGCAGCAACCTTATCAAGGGCTTGAATGATTTCTGCAGGCAGGTCACCTCTTTGTGCGATCATTGGTGTACATGTATGTCTTTGCCAATGGCAACACATATTATTAGAACTTCACAGGAGAATATAAATGTAGACTTGTTAAACTTTGAATCCAGCCTCTAAAAAGGGTGTTTTAAGTGGAAAATGTTTGCTCAAAATGTTTAAGTGGGAGACTTTTGTAAAGGAAGCAGGTATCTTAGGCAACAGATTACCAGACTGTGGCATGAATCTTAAAAGTGGAATGGGTAGCTATGTTTTGTGACTCTTCTGAGGAGAACAGAAAGGCCAATGGAGTCAGGCTAGAGTATTCAGCAATCTTCTTGGGAAGGAAGCAGAACCACCACATAAAACCAGGAGGAGGTCAAAATTAGGAGTTGCACTAACAAAAGCTAAACAACATGGATTTTTAAAATCATTATTTCCTAGGGTATCTATGGGATCCTAAAGTCATTATTCACCCTCACATTAGTTAAAAATATCATCAGACATGAACTGCACTCATTCATCTAGGCTTCAGTTCAGGTGCTACTCCTGAGGTCTTGTGAGTGAATACAGATAGACCGGGTCTGGAGCTTCTGGGATATATGGTCATCAACTCTGCTATATATTTCATCCTGCAACATAATAGTCTTAATGAGGAACTATTGTCTGGCTTTATTGTCTCCTTTGAGCTTTAAATGTGCTGATCCTGATGGTGGGTTTCTGTCTATCCAATAAAGTTAGATCTGGTCTTGGTTTAGGTTGATGCAAACTGCATGTAACATCAGGTCTATAGCCTAGTTTGTTTCCTCGTTGACAAATAAGCAATCCAAATGAACTAGCAAGATAAAACCTCTCCAGAGAATGTGAGATTGTATACATATACTATTGTGGACATTAAGGTGACATCATTTTATTTTGCAGCTTACTTCTAGAACTTTTACAAAAAGGCTGCTGAATCAGGTCTTGCACACTATGATCTTGATCTGTACAAGCAGAGTTTTGGAAAGTTACTTTTTTTGATTACTTCTTTGGAATTCCCCAAGAATCAAATCTGGTGACTTTGCTCACTGGGAGATTCTGGGAGTTGTAGTCTTTGGGAAGTAATTTACAATATATTACATGAAGGATGTGTGTCTGGTGTTTATTAAAGAAAGCATACAATTCTTCTGGGTCAACACTTTGGATTCCTGCCTATTTAAATAAAAATAATGAAAAATATGTTGGCATGGTTGGTTATAAAATGAATACAGCCTATGTTAAAAGGTTTATAGAGGAATGAACAAGTTTGCCAGCATATGATTTATTTAATCCAATTCTTGTTCATAGCAATATTTCCTTAATGTTCCTTGCCAAGAACTGGAATATTTTAGCTATTGAAAATTGAGTAAAGGCTAGAGAAGTTAACTCATGCTATCAGTAGAGGAGAATCTTGGTGACACTAATGGCTTAATTATTTACATTATTCCCCAATCTCTTTTCGTTTCCTTTCAACTGTCTTTGAAGCCAAGATTTAGGACTCAGCTCTCAAAACACACACCCTCTTTCACTCCTCTGCAGATCTATCAAATTTTGATCCCTGGGTATATATGCCTGAGATTCTTACACATGAAAACAATTATAGGCATCCTGGTTTCCCCTCTAGAAAAATTAAAGGTCAAAGTATTATGGAAATACTTTCAAAATGTTTCTTCCTCTGCCCTTACCACAACTGGATGGCGGCTTCAGTTTCATAAGGGTAGGGAATCCATTCTTGGTTTTAGTTCACATTTTAAAGACGCTGTCTAGGGTATTGAACTTAAAATAGGTTAATCAGCTTTGAGATCTCCTTTGAAATTTGGGATGACACATCCCCTTCTTCATTCCTCAGCAGAACTATCATATTTTGATCCCTGGGTACATGTGCCACAGATAGTTATAAATACAGGGATCTCTCTTTTTCTAGAAATATTAAAGTTTCGAGTATTAAGGAAAAGCTTTCAAAATGTTTCCTATGCAAGGGCATTTTCCCTCCTGAGTTCCCCCATCACCATTGCCCAGCAATTCCAATTTCACAGGTATGGTAAATCCATTCCAGCTTTTACCTGGTCCATATTCTACTGGAATTATCCAACATGCTCAAATCCTTCCTGAAGATTCCTTGGATATAACCTTTAAACTTCAGGCTAAACCCAAGAGTGGGTTTATTGCCTTCACAAGATTAGAGCCATCAGCCTCCACTATCACTGCTCTCACACCATGCCTTGTATGCTGCTATCTCTTCTGGCATGGTGGTGGCACTGAATGCAGGTCTTCCAAAACGATCCTTTGACTTAGAGGAAGACTCATGAGACATCCAAATCAAAACAGGCTGGCAAAATAGCACTTGCAAGAGCCAAATAAGACTTCGGGAGGTCTCTCACATGATGTTGTATGCTACCTGTCAGGATGGGAATTCTTCCCAAGATAGATGTGATGAACATTTCCTAGGAACAGATGGAGCTGTCATTGGCCCATCAAGTATAATACTGTCAACTCTAACTGGTAGAAGAGTTCCAGAATGTCAGGCAAGGTACTTCCCTAGATCTACCTGGAGATCTCTGGTATCCCATGGTGGTCTCCCATCCAAGTAGAGCCCTGGCTTGCCCTGCTTACTTCCAAAGTCTGATGAGACGAGTGTGATCAAGGTAGCATTAAAAAAAATCATGACAAACACTGCTGGCTGTCTTATGTTGCATCTAACCATTGGTCCTTCTAGACCAGTACTACCAGGTGCCTAAAACACTGAGTAACCGGCAGTTTTTGACAAGTTTGAACATACAGAGGGCTGCTCGTAAAACAATGTAGAAAGAGGCTGGATTGGCAGGAAGGGTGGGATTCCTCTCTCTTTATCAAGTAATACAGCTATCATTTCTTTCTGTTGGATTTTTCCAGGCTAAATTGGGAATTATCCTAATATCCTTTCCTCCAAAATGATGGTGTAGCCACATTCCTATATAAAACAATGAAAGCCATGATTATGAAAGAGCCTTTATTGGCAAAAATAGACCTTTTCTTGATAATTATATGTACTGTTTTTCTGAGGAGTCCAGACATTTTGTGTTTGTGTGGTTTGCTATCTGTCACGATTCCACATGGCCCCTGATTGTTTCACCAACCAAAGAGCTTATGCTATGTGCCCCTCAGCTGCCACCAGTTGATTTTATCAACAATGCCTATTATTAATGATAGATGTCCAGGCCATATGTCATTTAAAAAGAACCAAATAGAAATTGTTTATTGATACAGGTGTTGACAGAACAAGCAATGTTGTTAACTCTTAAACAAACATTCTCCTTTATCCACCCTCAAACACCACTCTCCTGCCCAAACTCCAAAACTCTCAACTCTCTAACATTCTAATTCTCCATCTCGAAACCCTATCTATGTCTATCTAAACTACTACTACTACTACTCTCTTATATCTTGTGACTGCACCCCTCCAGCACTCCCATAGGTCTATGCAAATAGCATATGAACTTCCATGACCTGGGCAAACGCCACAGGATCTCACACTAAACAATGGTTTTCTTAACAAAGCAGCTGTTCTCAGTTTCTGAATGGATATCTATATCTATCTAACTCTCTAACTGAGAGCCAATGCAGTGTAGTGGATAGAATATTTAAGATACTCTAAGGGAATACTGTATCTTAGAGTGCACTAAGGAAACTTGGGTTGAAATCCCTGCTCAGCCAGAGAAGTTCACTGGTGGAGTGTAGCAATGGTGAAATCATTCCTTAGATATCTCACAAGTCCTGTTAAGCTCATCACTCATCCAAACTGAAAATGAAATATAACACACATCTCTCTGTCTCTCTAACTGTATACACACAGATGCACTATATGCTGTCTTCTGAAATACAACTCTTTCCAAACTGGGAACATAGGAAGTAGCCTTATATTGAGTCAGATCATTGAGTGTAGCTGTGCAACACACAATTCAGCCCCTCAAAGAGAGAGGTGGGAGTAATGGTCTCAGAAATAATGGAGGGGATGTCAATGCTTTCAGCTTCTGTTGTCTATAGCAGTTGCCACCCTCTACCTAATAATAATTCTTTATCATTAAACATGTAGTTTCCATCTTCTATGTGCCCTACAGATTATAGTGCCACTATACATGGATAACTGGGTGGTCTGTGGCTAGAATTCATTCTGCTGATGGTGAAAATGAATGCAACTTTACTTTGCATTTCAAATCAACAACACAGAAATTAGCAAAGATGCTGTATAGCTTGCAGGAAACTAGCACTGCTATACCCCAAAAAACAGTCTTGCCAAAAAGCAATGCTAGAAGTAGCAAAGAGACATATAGTATGCAAACGCTGGAAGAATGAGGTGTTAAAACTGTCTGTCTAAGCTTTTCATTTGTATACAGTACTTGAGAATTACAACCTGAACAAATGAGCTGAGAGAAATGTATGCAATTCTGGGAGATGTCTGGATGCTGAGTCTCTTGGAAGACGGCGTGGGGGAGGAATTCTGAAGTCAGTGCCCTGCCAAGGCATTAAAATAAGATCAGATAAACCTTCTGCTCCTCACGGAGTATACTATATAAGCTGAAATCCCTGATGCATGAGATCAGTCCTCGGTTGGTGAATATGCAACCAACACTCTCGTCCAAGAGGTTTGCCGTGACTACCAGCCTTTATTGCTGCAAGCAGACGAAATATAATTGGAAGTTAATTTACCATGAAAACCTTAATGATATTTGAAATCACAGATGAATGCATTTGAGAGATAACAATGAAAACCATCATGGCAGGAAAATATCTATCACAATAACAGTAATAAGTCTAAACACTATTGCACACTGCCAATTAAATTCAACCATCTTTTTCCTACTTACTGTGCAAACAAGTGTTTGTGTGCTCACTTTTGTTTTTCTCCATTTGGGAACTTCAGTCTGCCTGAAGAATCTTCTTACCTCACTGGGAGATACCATTCCTCAAAAAGAAAAAGAAAAAGAAACCACATGGATAGTCTCTGCTGCCCTTTGATGTCATTCTTTGCATGTCTTCATTCTCTGCTTCATAAGCCCAAGGAAGCTGTCTTTTCACCCAAATATACGGTGGTGGAATTAAAAGGAAACATTTCAAATTGCACATCTAGAAACATTTGCTAAGAGTTTCCGTAGGGCAATAGGGTAGCCCAGTGGCATTTATTCAGATGATAGCTGCTGCTATCCTGCAGTTACCCTTGTTCTAATTTCTCAAATATATTATGCCAAAATGGATAGAATTCTGAAGGACGCATCATTTATCTGTCAGGGCCAAGCATGGTTCTCTCATAATCAGGTATGTTGCCCTGCTCCAGGCAGAATACATACCAGTGGCGAGGTTCAGAGGCTCAAAGGCTCAACCTACGGGTCTGAGCTTAGAGAGAAGGCCAAGCTGCAACCCAAGGGCAAGCACAAAGAATTCAGCCAGATAGCACACAAGACAGGCAATGCCAGTCCAAAGGCAGAATCAAACACTGTCCAAATTCAAGCACACAGAGACCCAATCAGAAGATGATTGAAGGACTACAACCAGTAGTATACACTGTTTCTCACAAGCTGAATTGACCAGCCGCCTAGAGTGGTCCTGACACGACCAGATAGGGGGGATATAAATAAAATAAAATAAAATAAAATAAAATAAAATAAAATAAAATAAATAAACAAACAAAGGCTAATAAAGCATGAGCTGCAAAGGCTCCACCCAAAGCTCAGATGCAAACACGTTGTGAAAAATCTTCCTAAGAAGGGAAATCTTGCTCATGAAGAAGCCCTTATTTCTGCGAAGTCCCTCTTTGTGGACTTTTATCCATAAAGTTATCAGCCTTGCCTGCATTTTAAATCACTGCTGCTCTCCAGGGAGGCTGACTCTTCTTTTGGTCCAGAGCAGAGCTTCCTACCATGAAGTGAGGCATCCGTAGTAATGGAAGTGGCCAGTTCTTCGGTGCACTCTGGCCCAAGAGGTTCCTGTTTGGAGGAGGATCCTATCAGCATTCCATGCCACTGGAACTTTGTAACAAAAGCATTTTCAACCTAGAGACAACTGGTGTGTGTGTGTGTGCTTGTCTGTGTGTTTGACTTATATTGGGCCCAACTACTCATATGTGGAAAGGCATGGGAGCTACAGACCCATGTCTCCCAAATCCCCAGTAAAATGTCATTTTCAACCGTTGAGATCGCATTTCCCCAAAGCAATAGCCCTAAAGCAGAGTTTGCAAAAATACTTTTTACGAGTTAGAAGTCACAGTATTAAACATTTGATATTTCCTCTCCCTCAGTTAGTGAGTTAACATCCCCATGACTGTAAAATAACTAAAAACGTATACTTACACCACAAAAAGATTGATGCTGTTTCTTGTTAAAATTCTAATGCAGTGTAGCTATCTGTTTGCTATGGGTCAAATAAACCAATTACAAGTAACTATTTGTAATTAATTATTTCTAAATTCTACAATGAAGTGGGATGGAGAGGAAGACTAATGCTGATGTGATGGTATGTGTCTTCCGGGATACTGACATTGTGGCCTAGAACAAAAGTCTCCCATTCTGGGTTGAAAAAAAAAGGTGTAATTTTTAACCTACAACCGAGCATCCATTCCTATTCCAAACACAATATGGGATGTTACTGCACAAGCATCATAGGAGCACACTGGCTTGGATTCCCTCTTGGGTTTAAGCCAGATTTTCAGCTCAGACTTAGAAACTGAAAGTATATTTTCCCTCCAGCAATGCGATTTTCTCAGAGCTGTGTGCCTGAGAAATCAAACTAGCAAACAAAGCCTGTGTCCTGATAACTAACCACAAAACAAATGCCAAAGAAACTTGAAAGACTAATTTATCCTGTTATCTAAGCTAAGCCTGAAGAAGGGTGATAACATCACTGTCAGGGGGAGATCTTCCATAAAGACTTCCTCCTTCTGTTCAGCAATTTGTCTGACTTGCAATTAATCATGTTTATTGTGTGACAGCCATAACTTGCACAACAGGATATTGGCTAATGAAAGTCAATTTGCCATATAGAAAGTAATTGGATTATCATATATATATGTACATACACACATGATTTGTATATTAGTATCTCTTCAATCTATGGCATTTATGTTATTTACTTGGTTCTTCAAAGATTTTTTGTTTACCCCTCTAGTGTACATTTATTCTTATTCACTACAAATCCAAAACAAAACAACTTTCTGACTCTATACAACACATGGATTAGAGATGTTACAGTATTGGAAACTATCTGAGCTATCAGCCATATGGAAGCTAACACAACCACATTTGGGGCACAACTTGATTGACTAATTGATTGATTCATTCATTCACCTCATTTATAAGCTGCCTTTCTTTCAATAAGCGGATTCAAGCTGTCAATAGCAGGGGTCCCCAACCCCCGGTCCACAGCCCAGTGCCGGTCTGTTGGCTTCCTTGAAACGGGCTGTGGACATGGATCTCCACCCCCCCGCCCACCCATACACACGCAAGCATGACACACCCCTCCACAAGCACAACATGCCCAATTGCGAGCGTGGCACACCCCTCTGTGAGCGTAACATGCCCACCCACGGGTATGACGCACCCACCCGTGAGCGCGGGGTGCCCCCATCGCCCCTGCGCATGGAGACCACACTCCCCAACCAGTCCAAAAAAGGTTGGGGACCGCTGGTCTACAGCATCCCTGGATGTGATACATGGAGATCAATTTGTTCCCTTTTGCCATTTTAAATGTGGGAGCAGCTTGCAGGAACATATCCTGTAGTAAAAGAGCATTCCTTGAGAAATAAGAAATTAGAACTGGAGTTAGAGCTGGTGGTATATGTCTCCTTGTTGTGGCCTTAACATGCATTCGGCCCAACAAATTCAAAGCCGTAAGGCCATTTTAAGTTTCAGACTAATTATATCCTGTTTTCTGTGCAGAACATTAAGGTAGTTTAGGTAAGGTAAGGTAAGGTAGAGGAAGGGAAAGGAAGGGAAGGGAAGGGAAGGGAAGGGAAGAGAAGAGAAAATGAAAAGCTGCTGGGCTTTCTGAAATCCAAATATTCTGACCTCCCCACAGAGAGTCAGGATAGTACTGTGACAGGAATGCTATATTGCAATTTGAGAGCTTCAAATTTGAGTCCCTAGTCAGCAATGGATGGCCTTGGGGCAGTCACCTCTCAGCTTTGATGTACCTCACAGATTGTTGTGAAGATAGAATAGAGAGGAGCAGAGCCATATATGTCATTTGAGCTCATAAGAGACACTAGTCTTCACCTGTAATGTTTACATTCATTGCAGAGCACTCCTTACAGCTACAAAGTATAGCAATGGACAAGGTAAATGAATCTATTCTCAAGCAAGCTAGAAAACAATGACTCCAAAAGAGGCCAGTGACAGAGCTTTTATATGGTGATGCCATCTCAATGACATCTTTATGATCTGAATGGAAGCAAGAAAAGCCTAGAAAATTGTAAATATTGTATCAGCTTTATTCCTCCAGAATTGTTTATATCTAGTGCCACTACTGAAAATCCAAGCTTTTCTTTGTTCAGTATCCTTTGTCCCTCTGAATATTACAGTATTGTTATGGATCTTCACAACAAACCCATTTATATCCATGTTTACCTAGACTGGAAATCCTGCAATACCAAACATGCAAGGAGAAATACTATATATAACATACCTATTAGAATCAGATGCATTTGTAAAGCTTAAAAAAATTTACTAAATGGCAGCCAGTGAACTCAAGAAATATCTGCTTCACCAAGCATATCCTCCATATATCATTGTTTCTAACATAACGAGATCAGTCATCTCTTCAAGGGAAAGTATCCTCCATCAATTTTATGAGTCAAACAGCAATGCACAATATATTCTATTTTTAGTAGATTTCTACCAAACATCTCATAACTACAACAGGGTAGTTAAGGAAAGCTATCCATTGTTAGCAAACTGGGAACATCTTGTGAAAGCTGTCAAGAAGTCTTCTCTGATAACTTCCCACTGTCCTCCAAATTTGTGGAGATTATTTCTGAGAATTGTCCTAAAACCACCAGTTAGCAATCCTAGATCACACCCTTCTGAATCCATGTGCTGTATTTTAGGGAGACAGACACGTTCACGTGTAGCATGACTGGCAGGCCCTATTATATTAAATAGAACATCACCAACAGCACCAGATATCTACTTTATGATGGCATGCGCATTAGGTAGGCAAAAGAACAACTTAAATAGCACACTTCAGGAGTCGTAAGTCTACAACCTTGAGCAAGGAATTGGAATAGTCTAGCCACTTTAATTCACAATATGTAACTATGTGTAATTCATTGGTGATTGAGATAGCAATACTGTAAGATACAAGAATATTAGGAAAAAAAGGTGAACATATGTATTTATATACTTGGCACCCCAGCACTTCAAGGCCTCAACCTCAAGTACAGAACATCATTCTGATGCTTGGGAATACCCCATCATCTGTGTTCTGTAGCACAGAACACAGAGGCTAATGCATTTCATGGAAGTAGCAGACATTTATGCAGAACAATTAATGAAAGCAAAAGCCAAAACATCTTGCATAATAGCACTTCATAGGACTTTTCAAGAGCTTGAAAGGTAGTCATACAAAGGGGCAGGATCTGTTCTTGATCATCCCACAGCGCAGGACATGTAATTGGCTGAAATTACATGAAGCCAGATTAAGGCTGAATATAAGAAAGAACTTCTTAACTGTTCGAGCAGTACAACAGTGGTACCAATTACCTTGGGAGGTGATGAGTATCCAATGCTGAAGGTATTCAATAGAAATTTGGACAACCTTGTGTCAGATCTGCTTCAATTTGGATTCCTGCATTGAGTAGGGAGTTGAGCTTAATGGCCTTATAGACCCCTTCCAACTCAGTTGTCAACTGCTCAAGTAGAGGCATTCACTACAAAAAATTATGCTACTGGACTTACAGATGCATGTGTGAATAATAGGATTCTGGCCAGTAATACTATAATTCTTTTAAAACCATTTTCAATCTGAATTTCTCTCATAGTAGCAAACTTCTAATTCATAAACATTAATGAAAAATGAGGACCTCTCAGATTCATGCCACTGATACTTATTTGCAAGAAAGCTGAATCTTCTGTTATGATTCTATTAAAAATCAGAAAAATCAGGTAGGGAAAAGGTGAGCCAACATATTCTGCAAGTGATGAAGGATTCCAAAACTGACTTTACTACATCTAAAGTATGTTTCTTTGAAATACTGAAGAAACATAACAAATACTGGAGTATTCCTATTGATTCTGCTCCCATCCTATAATTCATTACTTAGTTCAGAGTATTTATTTCACATTGTTTGACCCTACATAAAAGGGCTGGCCCAAGAAGTATTGCTGCTTAAGGCAAAGAACAGAATGATCCTCTTCTCAGACTCTTGGACTGGAATTTAATCTTCAACTAGGCCAGGCTTGTCCAACCCGCGGCCCGTAGGCCACATGCAGCCCAGGTCGGCTCGTAACGTGGCCCAGTGCAATTTTTTATTTTTAAAGAAATTCCAAAGTGTCAAGTTACACTGCCAGCGCTTGCTGGAATGTGGCTGGGACATGTCACAATGGTGGGGGGAGAGAGGGAAGAAAGGAAGGAGCAGGAGGGGAGGGGACAGGGGGGCTGTGTGACTGCATTGCGCCGTCCCCGTCAATAGGTGCACCCCCTCCCGGCCCCATAAAGCCACCAGAAGCTGGCAGCCTCTGCTGTCTGAGATCACAGGTGCCTGTAAGCGCGCTTGGAGCAGGGCTGTGGAGGATGGATAGGGCTGCCCCCCCCATGCACACATGCACCTTGCTTTTTCCTTTTGCGGGAGGGGAGGGAAAGGTTTGACCTCTTTGCAAAACAGGGCAGGGTCCAGGGTTGAGAGACCGTAGGCTCGGGGCCACAGAAGCCCTATAGAAGGTATTTGCAAAACCTTGGCCTCCCCCCGTTTGTTTGTTTCCTTCTCGCTGGCTTGGATGGTTATGGGCGCTGTTCTTAAAATGTGCAAGCCAGTTTGCCTCCCTCCTTTCCAACCCGCGCATGTGAACTGCCCCCCATCCCAAGTTGTGTAGGCGGGATTGATTGGGGTTGTGCTGTTGTGGAGGAGGAGGGGGCAGCAAAGTGCACGTGGGCTGTGCAGCATGATTCCGGAGGAGCTTAACCCGGGGGAACAGCGAGGTTAGTAGAGCGATCGACGCATTCTGGCGTACTTGGGTTCTGGATCGGTCCTATGGATACAACTGGATGCTCTCTGGGATCTATACCCTGGTTTGTTTCCCAGGTTGCTTAATTGCACTGTCATTCCACCCCACCCCGATAATCTAGGGCCGGTTTCCGATTTGGAAAACGTCTTCCACCCCCACCCCCATATTTTAGGGGAACACAATGCAAAAATCTGCTATGTGCGGCAGGGTTTCGTTTGACCTTGGTTTTGCTACCCTCCCCAAAAGAGGATAAGATTATTGTTATTATTATTATTATTATTATTATTATTATTATTATTATTATTATTATTATTATTATTATTATTATTATTATTATTATTATTATTATTATTATTATTATTATTATTTATTTATTTATTTATTTATTTATTTATTTATTTATTTATTTATTTATTTATTTATTTATTTATTTATTTATTTATTTATTTATTTATTTATTTATTTATTTACTGGCCAGGTATGTAAACCATACCCGGAATTTAATATGGCTATCTCATATATATCCATAATTTTATCCTCATGGATGAGAAATTTTTCTCATGGAGGGGAAATCATGCTGGCAAGATTTTATGATCTGAGAAATGAAATCAAGTCATCTATGGAATCTAAAACAAAATGTGTGTCAGAACTTGACGATGAAAACTGGCTCACAGATTTGGCATTTTTAGTCGACTTGACCACTCATTTAAATGAGTTAAACATGCGTCTTCAAGGTGAAAACTAATTGATCAGCACAATGTTTCAAACTATAACAGTGTTCGAAATGAAATTGAAACTAGGACATTCTCAAATAAAGGCAAAAAATTTTGATGCATTTTAGCACATTGGCTAAACACACCTCTGTGAACACAGAAAAATATGCAGCCTTGCTTTTCAATTTGGTACAGAAATTTCAGAACAGGTTTCAAGATTTTAGAAAAAATCAGCCATCTTTTCTGATATTTGCAACTCCATTTTCAGTGGACATTAATATATTACCTGCCAATTTGCAAATGGAATGCATAGAGCTCCAATCTGATATTCAACTGAAAGAAAAATTTGACCATGTCTCTTTAATGGATGTCTATAAGATATATCTTCCCAGAGAAAAATATCCTTCACTTCACAATCATGCCTTATTCATGTCATCCCTATTTGGGAGCACCTACATTTGTGAGCAGTTATGTTCAAGGATGAAGCACACAAAGAATAAAACTAGAACCAAAATATCTGATGAGCACTTTGGGCACTCACTGAGAATTGCAACAAGTTCCATCAAAGCAAATACGGATGCATTGGTGGCTGAGAAACAATGTCAAACATCTCACTAACTTCATTTCCAAGTTTAATATGTTAACTATGTTTTCTATGGGTTTTTTTGGATGATCAGGTATCGATACTGTTATTTTATTTTATGTGCGGCCCAAACCAAATTTTCATTTTCTAATGTGGCCCAGGGAAGGTGAAAGGTTGGACACCCCTGAAATAGGCGATGGGACAAAATTCGCCACTGCATCTGAAGGCATCAGGCTAGCTTATGAGGTGCAGGGTAGGCTGCTTAGCAGATACATTTTCCTTCAACCATTTCCTGCTATCTTCCAATATCTGCCACCTGAAATCGCCTCTCTGTGAACTCTCTGTTGCCACCCAGTCCTGGCTCTTTCCCCAAACAAGTTATTGATGTTGGAACTGATGGTATCGATCTTCTTGATAGGTGGCAGATGTGGAAAATTATGATCCATACAGTTTTTCATACAACACAAGGAGAGAACCTGTGGCCCTTCAGATGCTGATGGCCTTCAGCTCTCTCAGTATCAGGCAGTATAGCCAACAGGCAGGATGGCAAGAATTATAATCCATCAGGGATACATTCCATCTTTCTCATACAAGCAGCTGATTAAACACAAGAGGTTCCCCTTGACAATTTGTCCAGTCGTGTCCGACTCTAGGGGGCGGTGCTCATCTCTGTTTCTAAGCCATAGAGCTAGCATTTGTCCGAAGACAATCCTCTGTGGTCACGTGGCCAGCATGACTAGACACGGAATACCGCTTACCTTCCCACCAAGGTGGTACCTATTTATCTACTCACATTTTTGCATTTTGCATGCTTTCAAACTGCTAGGTTGGTGGGAGCTGGGACAAGTGACAGGGGCTCATTCCATCGCGTGGATTCGATCTTACGACCGCAGGTCTTCTGACCTTGCAGCACAGAGATTTCAGTGGTTTAACCCGCAAGCGCCACCACATCCCTTTTGACTAAACAAAAGCAGCAGTCAAAATAAAATTTTATATGCATATCTCACATGCATGCTTATATATGTATAAAAATGTAGAATTGTCATCTGTTGTCACCACCTATGGTTTGGATCAAGTTTTTCTCTAAAAGGTTTGAAACATAACTCACCAGTCACTACTATACATTTTTACACAGGGTATGCAAATCAGTAAGGATAGAAAATGGAACAGAAAATTAACCACCACAGCAGCAATATCATGTTCTAAACTTGCAGAAAGTTATCTTGGGATTCCTGTTTTTAACCAGAATATCACCATTCAAATCTTTCTGAGTGAGAAAAAAAAGTAGAATTCAGTGTTGAGAAATGTCCAGCATCTGAAAGGTGCAACCTTGTGCTCTCTAAATTTCTTTTGGCCCACAGTGTTAACAAATGTCCTAATTACAGAGGGTTTTTCAAGAGGGGTCTTTGGGGAAATGTTCAAAAACCACACTGCCATATCTTCTGTATAACACAATGGTTCTGTAAATGCAAAATCTCAGAGTTACACATCCATATAGATTAGGTGGTAGATCATTCTGGACCTCTAATTCCTTTTGAATGAAGAGGACCAGTAAGCAGAACTCAAGAAAGTCATGTTTTGGCCTCAGCTTCTAGATTTTTCCAGCTACCATCAGCAGCAATCATGCTCACTGAAAATTGTGGTAACCTTCCCAAACTCTGGTAGTGTGCTCATATTTTGGAATGTATATGTTTGTATCCTTTCCAAGAAGGAAAGGGCTACATCTGTAGAGGTCTGGATTACAACCATTTTCCTTGGGGTACTATTTATCTACTAGCAAGAATATTCCATAGTGTGTGCAGAGCACTGAAAACTAGGTTTGCTAACCAGGGATTAAAGTTCTGACCTCATGGTAGCTAATGTTATAGTTTACCAAGTGCTCATCACCTTCTGTAGTTGCACTATGGCCACTTCCACAGCAGCTATTGCCTTATGATTCCTAGTTTTCTCTGTTCCATTTACCTCCTGACTGTTGGCATTGGGCTAACTCCAAAGGCTTGATATGGCGTTTGCCTCTCCAAAAGCTTGGAGTCAGATTTGGATAGTGAAGCTTCCAAGAGCACTCTGTTAGGGAAAACAAACCTTGGAGCCCAAGTTAACAAATTACACAGAGTCTCTTATCTGGTAGCTTCAAATCCCCCCCCCCCTTTATAAGCAGAGCAAAGATGCAGACATATGAGAAAATGCACAGAGAGAGTTCTAATAAGACTTATAGCACAATATATTAGACTTGGTCAGACATATATACATGCCAATATATACATTGGCATAGATCTCTCAGAGCAACATAACATTCATGTTCAATTAAAGTAATGACAACCAGATACACAACTAAGTAGTGAAGTGCTGCTCTCACTCACTTGCTTAAATAGTGAGAGCAGCCTATCACTGCGGACATCGCAGCTGAACATGTTTAACAAGCACTACCTAAGCTTGTCCCATCTGTATGCTGTCAGTCATCCATTGACTTGACTTTACAGGCATGACTTTGCATTTTTTACTACAATATTAAATTTAACCCCTTGTTCACTTAAAGGAACAAATCCTGACACCAACTGCTCTCTAAAAACAGTGACCAGCAGTAACCTTACTTTTAATCTTTTTTATGGCTGTATGAAGAAGCCAAGCAAATGGAAGGTTAAAATAAAATGAGGCAAAGTTCAACACTTTCCACAACTGATCAAAACCTGCTGTAGAACATTAGTTACCTTCTCAACTTTAGAAATGAAAGTTTTCATTTTCCCTGGCATTATACATTCTTAAGTTTAAAAATAAACACTGAAGCAGCTTATGCTAGTTTCTCTTGACCCTGTTGCTCCCCCGGCTCCTGCCATGAAGGAAGGGTATCACTGGCACAAGAGTAATTTGGGTGTTCATTTTTGCTCAGAGTGAGTTCTCAGCTCAGAGAGTAAGAGGTCAGGGAATCAACTCAAACTACTTTCTTTTGTTTGTAGACTCAGGATGGCTTTTTAAGCAGCAAGCATTTTATTTTGCAGATTGCTAGAGGCCTTGGCTGTGATTTCTGATAAGGTGCCAGCTTCCACACTCAAAAGTCCTTCTTAATGAGAAGGCAGGGGGATGGGGAATAATGAGAAATAAAGAACCCTGGCTTGATGATGGAGAGGAGAAAGAACTGTAAGACCAAATGCAAGATATTGGTTGAAAACAACTAAAGGAAAGAATCAAAAGGTGCTGAAGTTCGGAAACTGCTTTCTCATATGACTCATATTCTTCACTTCGCAACCTTGGCTTATTTCACACAGGATCCAAAGTGCAGCACTATCTCATATGTGTGAAAGAAATGGGGGGGGGGACGACTACTTATTGTGGAAGATTTCTGGCTAAATAAGGCATTTCCATACCACAAAAAAAAACTGTACCCTATTTCTTTTTATACTTTTGTAGAGCACAATACTCTTTATAGATCGGATCCTTATACCAGACATGAAATACTGTAGCTTATCCCAATGTAACAGATGGGGCAGAATATCCTAGAGTAGGTGGACAGCCATGTTCCTGTTTTAGGAATGCATTTATCAAGTTATGATCCTCCCACCAGCTCTGATTCAGTGCCATAGTTTCGTTTATAGCACCCCTGAGCTGTGCTACGGGGTGTCCCCAGTTCAATTCTAACGCACATATTTAGCATGCAAAAAAATCTCTGGTTCAGTCCTAGCATTCCAAGATTAGAGCTGGAAAATCTGGTAATGGTCAATGTAGAAAACACAGGGAAGTTATCATATAGCCACCACTGGAGATCCCTTATCAGTATAGGCAACAATGAGCTAGATGGACCAGTGGACTACTTCAGTATAAAGTGCAGGGAACTTCCTAGTATTATTGATTCAGTGTCTGCACTGGTGAGAATAATATTTTCTGCAAAATCATCTATTGAGGCAGTTGATGCAATTTGTACAAAAACTAGATGACTGATGCTTTGTTAAATAATGTGAAGCATAGGATGGTTTGCACACATCTTTCTTAACAGTTAACCAATGACTCTGTGCTTACTATCAACGCTTTGTTTCTCAAAGATAAAGTATGCTAGAGACATTATTCCAGGGGAAAGAGGTCCTTGTTTCATTCTAGGCAAGGAACATAGAATCACATTTAAATTTTTTAAACCTTAATTTCTTCAAAGGTGTGATTTTCCTTTTTTGCCTGATTCTCCAAAAATAAACTGAAACAAAATTTTCATCCATCCACACAGGCCAAATTCAGTAGGAACATCTGTTTCCACTATAGTAATGACCATTTTGTTCATACTTGTGTTAAAGATGGAGAGCCTCAGAAAAATGAGAGGTAACACCAATTCAGTCCTAACATGGCTGAGTACATAGAGTTTCAGTCCTAGCCCTTCAAGAGTTAAGTAGTCAAAGTTATGGACTTGCATGATAAAAGCTGTCATTTTCAGTTTATTCCATGTTTGATTTTTAAAAATATTTTATTTTATTTTTTACTCTGAGGTTCTTTGGGCTCAGTCAGATAGGCATTTGTCCTGCTGTTTGATGCACTTTGGGGATGGGTTGGTGTGCTTTTCCCCCCAGTGATTAGGCAACATACAGTAATTGCTACAGTGAACCAATCCATCCCCAGAGTGCCCCTACCAGCTCCTTTGTGAGCCCCTAGCAGGGATTTCTACTTCTTTGGTGTGAGTAGATTTGCTCTAGTTTGGTCCATTTCTAGCACATGCAATCATTGGGAACAGACCCCCCCCCCTAACTGAGCCTTGAGCTGTCAAGCCTCCTTTCACAATGAATTTCTAGGATCATGAATAGAGATGGGGGTATTTGTATTCATATATGAATATCCATGTTCTCAGCTGGACTTAACGAGGGTCCAGCTCCTTGGCCAGACCATCCCCTCACTTGTCCCACAGTTGCAGCAGCCTCACTCTTCCTTCCAATCACTCCCGGAGCCCCGTTCGGCTAGACATTCCTGGCAATGGGAGGGAGGACGAGTTTCCCTGTAAGGCTGCTGAGTTGCTAACTGAGAAGGAGGAGAGCAGCACTCTGGGAGTGATTGGAAGGAAGAGTGAGGCTGCCACCACCGGACACGCGAGTGGACGGTTCTACCCCAGGGGCCAGACCCTCGTTAAGTCCAGCTGCATGGGGATATTTGCATACGAATATGAATACCATCTCTAATGATGAAGTATCATGAGGGACATGAGAAGTGGATTTTTTAAAATTCTGCTAGAATTTAAACACTCATTTTCTTTGTCTTGTCTGAAGTGATTTCAGCTGTGGACAATTTCTTGATTGTTGCTACAGGCAGATTAAGCCACATAATGATATTGGAGCCTGACTAAAGAAGGTCACTTGAGGTCCATATGCCATATGAATGCAAGGATTGCATCATATCACCCCTCCACTTGATCACACTGGCTCCATCTAGACCACACAAGTCCACTCCAAAACGACCAGTGTAGGAGGGACCTGTCTTTTAGAAGATGACAAGATTTGACAATTTGAGAAAAGTCCTGTAAAAATTAACTGAAATGAATTCCCCCCCCCCCGCCACCGTTACCACCACCATCCTCATTCCCGGCAGTCTCAAAAAAAACCTTGCATAATTCAAGTGTGACGGATAATGATCATAGTACCAAATGTCTTTGAACTGTGAAGAAAATCCACATTTTTCCAAAAAAGTGAATGCCTTGTCATTCGCAGGTGACTGAAAAGATAGTTAAAATGTGTGGCATGCCAGTCCCCTGACATGAAAATACAATGACAGGGAAAAGGGAGTGAGAAAGGAGTTCAGTTAGTGAAACTCTGCTTCAAGTTGGTTTTATCTCATAAGCCTGAGTAATGTGATCACATATCTTCTACATAAGGCAGTATGTGCATTATCATTGCTCACAGGAATGAAGTGAACCAATTACATTCCTCAACTAAATCAAATCCAAGAGAAATTTAGAGGCACTTATGGTCCTAGAAAAGTACATTTAAAGCAGATGGAGTTACTAAAAGAGAAGAGAGAAAGAGAGAGGCTCAGAGAACGATTATTACAGATTTACTTTACTGGACCTCTGGTCTTTCAAATTATTTTAAATGAAAGAGTGAATATTAAGCATTGGTGCTAGACTAATATTTTGAGAGGAAAAGACAAAGATTTCATTTGGGTTGCACAGAGAGCCTATTTTCATTGTCAGTTTGCACTCTTCTCCCATTTCATGGTAAATTGTAACCACTTACTATGCATTCTAATGGGATTTTCTTATATATATATAAGAATGCATAGTAAGTGGTTACAATGCATATATATCAATGTGACATCCTTCACCAGTACTGCAGTTTTTATATATATATAAACTGCAGTACTGGTGAAGGATGTCACGTTGACAGCCATGGAGAATGGATTATTTCTCCATGTACAGAGGAGGTGTAATTGCTTTAGCCAAGCAAACAAAAGCCTCTAGAAATTGGTCCTGTAGTTGGTCTCCAATCACATTCTTCCGAGGAGAGTTATCATTTGTTCTTTTACTTCCAGTTCGTGTTTTCCATGAACTACTCAATTCCTCTGTTTTGGAGGAGAAAGGGAAACACAATGTTATTGAGAAACATGTCTATCATCCAGGTTAAAAAGCAGTATCCAAGTATTGAAAATTAGCTAGACATCCTTCAGTCTCGAAAGACTATGGTAACGTGCTCTTTATGGAGGACTTGGAACAGCGTCTAGTGCGGCTGAGGAGGCCGATTTGAGAGTGACAATTCCTTCCACACTGAAGTCAAATCCAATCTGTCCCCTGTCCAGCTCCCTGATTTTGCTGCTCTTGTGATTTCTTCTTTGCCTCGGCCTGCTGGACAAGGGTCTCTTCAAAATGGGAGAGGCCATGATGCAATGCCTGCCTCCAGGCTGAACGCCCAGATGTCAGGGTTTCCCATCTGTTGAGGTCCATCTCTGCTTGTCGGGTTTCACCCTAAACCCCATGCACCCCGTGAAGTTAACAGACCGTGGCGAGGTAGCACCTTACTGGCCGGGGGCTGCCCAGCTTAAGGCTGGTGGTATCTACCTAGTGAGGTGCAATGACCTCTCCCACTGTCAGAAGTAGCCCCTGGCCCCAGGCGTCATGCTCTACACCAATCAAGCAAAGACTTATAACCAGTAGCTGCTACTTCCCATATTGTTTTGATGCTGTATGCGAAGCTGGAGTGTCCTCTCCAGA
The DNA here is from genome assembly GCF_051106095.1 of Pogona vitticeps. Taxonomy (NCBI): domain Eukaryota; kingdom Metazoa; phylum Chordata; class Lepidosauria; order Squamata; family Agamidae; genus Pogona; species Pogona vitticeps. The sequence continues at coordinate 43,606,161 of NC_135788.1, read as the reverse complement.
GCACGAAGACGGGGTAAAGTAATATGAAGGTTAGGCTGTTACCCAAGCAGCAAATCCCCCCTCTCCATGTTGCTGAAATAGTCCAATTGAAAGGCAAGAGCCAATACAACTGTTTCCAGCAATGTTGCAAGAGTTGCCAGAACGACACAAACTGCCTCTGGGACTCCGGCTCTGGATTTTGCCTCAAGGTTAACACCTTTTCCATAAGTGGATATAGACACAAGGCAGTGGAGGTTTGAAATCTGAGTTTTCCTTCTCCTAGATGGGTGCCTTCCAGGGCTGATGAGCCCCAGCTACCCGGCCTGCTCTCTAATAGTGCAGAAGTATGATCTGACCTTTAAAACTATACTACCCCCAGGTGTATGCAATGTAATTGGCTTTCCTATTTACCAAAATAGGGACAAGAATAGGATTAGAGAATTTCACACGCCGTTAGGCGAGTGCTCCTGCTCATCCTCCTTTAAAGCTGAAACCCCGCCCTCCCTCAGGCCATTCCTATTTGCCATATTAGGGTCAGAGACAGAATCAGAGTATTTGAGAATTTCCAGGCACACCCTAATTTAAAGCAGAAAGCCCCCTTGGGCCATGTAGCAAGGGAGAACAAAAGAAAGCCCACAAAACAAACTCCTCAGCAAAATGTCCATGCAAACAGACCTGGCCTTCAGCCTCAGCCCAGTCTCTTAGGGAAATGGGCCCAGGGTCCGGGCAGTATTTATTTATTGAAAATAAATACTGATTTATTCTGATTGTGTTTGTTCCTAGTCATTTTTTTAAAAAAATGTAAGTGTACATTTGGGCTGCCATTTGATGTAAGTGCACTCAGGCATCCCCCAGGCAACAGCATGCAGCTGGCCAATCCTTACCTTTCAGAAGTGTTGCACTATAAATGTGCTAGATCTTCTTTTTGTACAAAGGCTCTACTTATATTAACATTTTAATTTGCTTTTAATGTTATCTATAGTTCATGTATGTCCATAATTTTAAATTGTGCAACACTTTGATACCAATAAAGATCATTTTAACAAGATTATACAAGCCTTTCTATTTTGTCAGGTTGCTATTCAGTTGTCTTTACTGTGGTTTTCAAGTCCTGTTATATAAACCTCAGTACAGAGTTTGTTATAAAATAAAGCAGATTTTATTGCAAAACGCCTTCTGAAGCCCAGTACTTCAGGTTGACAGGAGCCTTTTGTAACAGTAAATCCATTCCACCAAATCATTGACCAGAAAAATGCTGTAGAACCTGTGGCTCCAGGGCTTCAGACTAGCTACACAGATTGCCAAGATCCAGGAGCCCTTGCATCTACTTTAGATAAACTGGGCCATCAGCCAGTAGATGTCCTTGGGCCATTTCTACCAAACAAATTCTATCCAGTGGGAGTTCTTCTCATTCTAGCTGAAGGATGGCTGAGAGTTTGGTGCATAAGTGGGAAAGAAGACTTCTAATTCCTTCCATTCTGGAGCCGCAGGATTTATATTGCAAGTATTTAAAATAAATATGAAAAAGAAATTTGTTGTGTTTGCATTTTACTACAAAAAATATCCATTTCATACCTCCGGGACTGATCATGAGATGCCTCAGAAAGCTGGAGACTTCTAAGGCTTGCATTCCACCTTAGGAAAAAAGGGGGGAACAAATTGATTTGCATATTTTAAAACAATCTTCTCCTACCCTTTTCTTACCCAGTGGAGTGGTAGGACCACAAGATGTTCCAAGATGTTTTTGTAGTCACTGCATGAGAATATGATATTGGGCACTCTTATGGGCAGAATAGTTAGCTGTATGGTTCTCCAAAACCAAAAGGAAATATAATTTGTCTAGCAACCATACTGGGGCATTAGAATCATCAGAGGAAGAAGAAACACCAGCACCTATGTGTCCTATGGGCCCTGCTCCTACTCCCCCTATATTATTTAGGAAGATATGTAACAGGGCAGCTTCTCCTAGCTCCTATGTTTCTCACTCACATTATTTAGAAATCTGGATGATTAAAGTTCTAAAATCTAAACCATTTGAAAAGCCAGTATGTATACGGTAGGTTCACTGCTTAGAGTTTCCTAGCCAATTCATGGACTGTGGGACTGAAACCAAGAGAGTAAAGAGGGACAGAATTATATGACCCAGATATGACGTGACCAAGGAGATTGTGTGAGTTATTAATATCTGAAAAGAGCTCTAGGTGATCATATCCACCTTTACTTTACCCTGCAGCTGTAACTAATTCTCAGCAAAGGCCAGACTGATATTGCTTTAATTGCGTGAGATATCAGCAACGTTAATTTACCCTATCCACTACCTAACATTTTGCAAATTATAAACATGAGAAGAACATAAGAACATGAAAAGAGCCATGTTGGATCAGGCCAGTTGAACCCCACGTCCAGTTTACACAGAGGCCAGCCATTTGCCTCTTGAAGGCCTGCCAGTAGATACAGGTGGAACTGCAACCTCTACCTTATATTCCGTGGTGACTGGTACACAAAAGTATATGACCTCTAATATTGGACAGTCATCCTGATAAGTCTTGCCTCTATGGAATTATCAAGGCCCTTTTTAAAGCTGTACAAATTGGCAACTAACAATATGTTTTGCAGTGGTGAATTCCATCGTTTAAATATGCACTTCCTCTAATTACCGTATTTTCAGTCTATAAGCTACTTTTTCCTAAAATAATTGCCCTAAAAATTGAGGGGTGTCTTTTACACAGAAGTAGGTTGAGCTAGCTGAGGAGAGAACAAAATGCCACATATCTTTCTTCTGTAAACAGGCTTCCTTAAGCCACCAGGCTTAGTTTTCTACAATCAGGAGACTCAGCTTCCTCCAATCACGAGCCTTATGGAACTGACGTCAGCTGATCCTGAACAAACCAATTGGAACACACCTGCTTGGAGGTGGAGCCTGTAGGCTCAAGTTTCAACAGAGACAAAATGTCTGACTGTAGCGTTCCCCTTTATTATGTCAATGGTTCATGTTTGTTATGGTAATTGTTCATGCATATTCATGTTGCTGAGAGGTGGAGCTGAGAGAGATGTGATAAGAGGCTGAGTAACAGTCAGAGAGTGGAGAAGGAGTTAAAGTATGGGTTTGGGGAAATCTGAGAGGTGATTAGAGTTAGGAGTGTATTACCAAATAGAAGATTGTTGTTAATAATAAATTTACCTAAAGAAGATATTCATGAATCTCTATCAATTTCTGTAATCAATAAACAAAAATTATATTTAAGAGACTTTGAAGTGTGGACCTGAATCTTCATCTTCCTGAAGTAATGGTGATTTAGTGATTATCTGGAGGCAGCGGGTAAAAAAGAGGGGATTTTTGCCTTTGTGTGTTCTGTGTTTGGAGGGTCAAGCAAGGGGCACGAGGGGTGAACGCCACACTGACATTCTGAGCTCAGAGGCTGAATCCTCAAAGCTAAGTTTTCTTAATTTGGGGGTGTGTGAAAATTTGGGGGGGCATCTTATAAATGGGGGAGTGTTATAAACAGAAAAATATGGTACTTCTGAATCTCCCAAATCAAGCTTCAGTTACTGATTCCATATTCTAGTATTATGAAAAAAGATCCCTATGATAAGGCCTTTGACCCTCCCCTTCTTCTGAGTAAGAATGGCAAGAGGCTTTGGTGGACTCCTCCTCTCTTGGCTCCTTACTCCTCACTCTCATCCTCCAATACCCATGAATACCTAAGGAGGGGATGCTTGGAGTGTCCCATATGAAAGTACTCCTTGCATGCATCTAGCTTTGGAAAAAGCAATGATATGTATAATAACTAAGGGAATTCTTAGTATCAAAGGTCATGCTGTGAGGAAGAGGTAATGTTCTTTGAAGGCCAAATGGCCACGTTACTTATGATTACTTTAGAGTCTGTGGCTTAAATACTACAAGAGAACTCATAGTCAACGCCCCTGCATATTGTAAGTTTTGAACACATACACTGAGTTTGGTAGTATAAAGTGTGTTTCTTCTTAGCTTAATAAGAGCCTGTGGGGTTACAGTTAATGTTATCATTTCTTTCGGCTTTCGATCTTCAGAAGTCGCAAACTGAACTCACATGTATAAACTTGTGGGGTTTATTCCTGCTTCTTTGGGTATAACCAGACTTTTAAAAAACAGCCTCACTGGCAGCTGTGCCAAATCCAAAGCTTACTGAACTCAGTTCTGTCATTAACATCGAACAAACTAGAAGGTGGATCCTTGCTTTTCAGATCTTCCTTTCGTCTCTTTTTTTTAAGTATCAGCAATCTACTTCAAACAATTCAATTTACTTACATAAAACACAACTTGAAAGCAATTTTGTGACCATGGCAATGATGAGATCTGTTCTGTGCCCCTTCCATCTTGCTTTTAAGATGGGGATAAAAGACAAAAGGCAGCATACCTCCCACACTACTTTTCCACTCAAAGGAGGTAATTGGCAAGGCACTTCATTGATTAAAGCCACAATACAGACTTTATAACCATGTCTGATGACAACAGAAAAGATATATCTGATATCCCAGGAGTAAATGAGTGCTTATTATCAGTAAACATAGGAATGATATATTATGGGAGAGACTTGAAGTCCCTATCCCCTGACAAAAAGACAGCCCAGGAAAGGGCCTACAGTGATGGCACAGTAACAGCTTATAACCACAACTGTCTTTTCATAGTAACTTAGAAAGCTTTCTGTAGCCAGCATGGCATAATGGATAGAATCATGGACTAGCACTCAGGAGACCAGGATTCAAATCTCTACTCAAGCATGAAAACTCATGGGTTGGGGGGGCCTTCCTGATAAAAACTACTTCTTAAATATATCATTTACCTTGGGACCCTATTAAGGTCATTGTAATTCAGCTGTGGCTTGACAGAACATAGCATACACTCTGAGAAAGGTTTCTCGCACTTTTGCATGTGTATTATATTGAGTGTCGGTGTATGTTTGTGTCTCTCTCTATGTGTGTGTAAGAGAGAGCAAGCAAAAGAATGCCTGAGAGAGAAAGAGAGAGAATGAACATATTGATGACAAGGGAGATAGGATTTCTATGACATTTCACATTTTCTCTGCAACCTACATTTGTTCAAACCCATCCATAAGTTCAAACAGGTTGCACAAAAAATATGCCATGTCATAGAATTTTCCCCCGCCTGAGGAAGATACAGGTATAGGTTTGGTACCAGATTTTCCTTCCTTTTAACGGTAGGTACCTTCTATCCAAGAAAGACTTTTGATCCATTGGAAGGATGTCACAGGTGGAATAAGGGAGTACCTTGTTCTTGCTGATTTCTTTCCCCAGCTGCCTGTGCCCTTTGAAAATCTGGTCCAGTGTGTGGGGTGGCCCTCCAGAACAGGGCACAAGAAACTGCAGGGAGGGATGGTGTAGTGTTCTCTATTTATTAGGTCTATGGTTCATGTTTTATTATGTAATGGTTCATGTTTGTTATGTAATGGAATGATTCATGCATATTAATGTTGCTGAGAGGCAGAGCTGAGAGAGATGCTATAAGAGGCGGAGTCAGTAAGAGTAACAGAGTCAGTAAGAGAAATGTACGAGTCAGGCAGTAGAGAAAAGTCACAGAAAGTAATAGTGTGTGTAGTTTGGGAAATTCTGTGGTGTGATTAGCTACTGAAGATATTTATGAATATTTTGGTATTACAACATCTTATTGAAAAATATACCTCTGATAAAGCAACCTCACTCCATGTAGCTTTTATAGATCTCAAGGCAGCTTTTGACTCAATATCAAGGGTCAAATTATGGAAAAAAAGAGGCTTCTAATATTGACAGGCGTCTGCTTCAACTTATTCAGGCTCTCTATAGAAATACCTCACTTAAGATAAGATGTAGTGCTCACAGCCAGCTTACTAATCCCATTCAAACCCCAAAAAGGAGTCAAACAAGGCTGCCTTCTGGCTCCACTTTTGTTTAACTTTTACATTGATTCTATGGTGAACCAGTTAAAAAATATTGACTTTCATCCCCCTAAAATCGCAGGGAGGCATATAACATCATTACTGTATGCCGATGATGTAGCTACCATCTCTAGGATCCCAACTGGGCTTAGAAGAGCTTTGCAAAGGTTGTCTATATATTGTGAGCAGAAAGACCTGATAATTAATTTTCAAAAAACAAAAATCATGTCTTTTGCAAAAGGCCAATAATGCGAACACGGATGATAAATTAGCATAGAATTGATCAGATCCACCAATTTAAATATTTAGGTGTCATTTTCCAGTCTAATGGCTCCAGGAAAGGACACGATGATTATGCGGCATAAGTTCTGCTGCAATATTACAATTTATGAGAACAAAGGGGCAGCATTACATTCCCTCGGCCATTAAATTGTTCCACGCAAAAGCAGTAGCCCAACTACTATATGGCTCTCAATTGTGCAATCAAAATTCCTGAGGGCAATGTTAGGAGTCCCCAGAAATGTTGCCAACATAAAACTAAGATTGGAAACTGGTCACATTAAAATCGAAGCCAGGATATGGATTGCAATTCTCATGTAGTGGCTCAGACTGTCTTATCTCCCTATTGGTCTTGCACCACTGATCCTGCAAGACACCTTAAAGTCAAAATGGGTTCAGTTAATTAAGCAAAAAATGTCTTATTTGGGTTGACTCTGTTAACCATGGGAATGGAACAGGCACAGAAAATAATTAAGCAGCATATTGAGGGCATTGAGAGACAAAATGATTTAAGCAGTGCTCCAGAATTCTACCTTATGGAGGACAACTTATAAAAGGTTACAGCAGCACCTTATTTTGTCTAGTTGAAGCAGCCCAGGCATAGAAGGGTGTTTACTCTGGCCTGGCTTAACACACTACCTTCAGCAGTGCAGGAGGGATGGTATAAAAAGAGCCCCTGGGCAGAGTGCCTTTGCCCATATGGAATGAAGCAGATAGAAACAATTGAACATGTCCTGTTGCGGTGCACATTTTACAAGGATGTATGTGACGAACTTGTTTCCCCTCTGATTGGCCAATTTCCCAGTTGTACAGAGCAACAATGTATGCATATGCTGCTGTCTGACTCCAATCCCATTCTTACACATAGGGTTGCCAAATTTCTTACTGCTGCAATGGGCATTAGAAAAAGGACACTAAAAGCGGATGAGCCTCTGTAGTTAGAGCATGGTTTGCTAGAAATTCTGGAATTGCTTTAGAGGAGATGTTTTGATGCTGTTATTGTTCACCTCAGAACCAAGTATTTGCATTTCATCCCAATATTTTGTATACCTCTGTATATTTATATATTTTGATATTTTATTTGTGGTTGGTCGTTGACCGTAATAAAGTTTTATTTAATTTAATTTATATTTATTTCATAATAAGAACATTGTGAATAAGAAAATATCAGGATAATCACATAACAACAAGCAATAATATAATAGATAGACAATTGTTTTTGTTTAGTCATTTAGTCGTGTCCAACTCTTCGTGACCCCATGGACCAGAGCACAGCAGGCCCTCCTGTGTTCCACTGTGTCCCAGAGTTGGGTCAAATTCATGTTAGTAGCTTCAATGACACTGTCCAACCATCTGCCATCCCCTTCTCCTCTTGCCTTCATACTTTCCCATCATCAGGATCTTTTACAGGGAGTCTTCTCTTCTCATGAGATGGCCAAAGTATTGGAGCCTCAGCTTCAGGATCTGTCCTTCCAGTGAGCACTCAGGGTTGATTTCCTTCAGAATGGATAGGTTTGATCTCCTTGCAGTCCAGGGGACTCTCAAGAGACTCTTCCAGCACCACAATTGAAATGCATCAACTCTTCAGCGGTCAGCCTTCTTTATGGTCCAGCTCTCACTTCCATACATCACTACTGGAAAAACCATAGCTTTGACTATGCAGACCTTTGTCAGCAGGGTGAGGTCTCTGCTTTTTAAGATGCTGCCTAGGTTTGTCATCGCTTTCCTCCCAAGAAGCAGGCGTCTTTTAATTTTGTGGCTGCTGCCACCATCCGCAGTGATCATGGAGCCCAAGAAAGTAAAATCTGTCACTACCTCCATATCTTCCCCTTCTGTTTGCCAGGAGGTGAGGAGACCAGTAGCCATGATCTTAAATTTTTTGATGTTGAGCTTCAGACCATTTTGGTGCTCTCCTCTTTCACCTTCATTAAGAGGTTCTTTAATTCCTCCTCACTTCCTGCATATCTGATGTTGTTGATATTCTTCGGGCAATCTTAATTCCGGTTTGGGATTCATCCAGTCCTGCCTTTCGTATGATGTATTCTGCATATAGATAGACAATACATTAGCACAAAAACAGATCTCTCTGGATTGTGACCTCATGCTGACATCACAGAGGTGATTGGCCTGGACTGTATCCATGACATCCCTAGTGGCCAATCAGGTAGTTGTCTAAATTTCTCTTTAATGCCCCCAGTGATGGAGCACTCACTGCCTCTCAAGATAATTGGTTGCACTTTTGTACTGATCTAATACAGTAGTTAGGATGTTTCTCCTGATATTCAACCAAATCTGGCTTCCTGTAAATCGAGCCCATTGCTACGTGTCCTGCACTCTGGGATGACTGAGAACAGATTCTGCCCCTCCTGTGTGTGACAGCCTTTGAAGTATTTGAAAAGTATTATCAAAAGTGTTATCTTCTTTTCTCAAGTCTAAACATTACCAATTCTTTCAGTCTTTCCTCATAGATCACCAAGTGTTATGTCAGGAGTCAAATACAAATTATTGCAATTCCTTTATTTCAGATCTGGAATATTCTGGGAAGTAAAGTATAAAAAGGCTCTCCTTTGCTCATTTCCAATATGTGCTTTATTTGTGTACAAGTCTTTCAATGCACAATATGCTGATTCCCTAAGTTTTGTAACAAAAATATTAAACATCAATAACCACATATAATAATGATGACAAAATCACACAGAAAATATCAGTAATCTAAAGTAAAATATAAAAATGACACAATAGGCAGCAATAATGTAAGAAATAGAAAGACCTATTTCCTGCTTTAAAACGCCCCCAAATATTTTGGCCTTGGCAGTTATAGCAGCAGCAGCAAAAGAGCAGTACAGTGATGAAACCCAACACCATAAAATGTTGGGGGAAGGCCAAGTCACTTCCCAGTTGCAAATACAGAGAGGAAAAGGAGAAATGTTCCTTAGCAGAGCTACCTTCCATGATAACAATAGATAACACAGCAACAATGAAGTCCTTTTCTAGTAAAGCTGGGAGACACCGGGCCAGCTGGAGGGCATAGCCAAGTGGACATGGGACAGTTTCTGACCTAGATGAATGGCAGACCTACCACCCCCATCTGTCACAAGGAATCTGCTGGGCTGGGCTGGCTCTATCCTTTTCCAGGTGATCACCTACCTACTGCTGCTGCTGTTATTCAAGCTAGTCTTCCTGTTCTTAGATCTGGATTTTATCTCTGTTATAGTTCTTCTTCTACAGGATATTTCAAAATCTGCAGATTAGGATTCTTAAAGTACAAACCCCTGTCTTCCCACCTTGGGGTCTCTAACATCTGCTAAATATCAATACAGTGGTGCCCCGCATAGCGACGTTAATCCGTTCCAGGATTAACGTCGCTATACGAAAACATCGCTGAACAGAATAAAAAACCCCATAGGAACGAATTAAACCCTGTTTAATTCGTTCCTAGGGGGCAAAAACTCACGGTTCAGCGAAGATCTTCCATAGGGCTGCCATTTTCGCTGCCTCGGTAAGCGAGGCACCAAATGGGCAGCCATTTTGGAACCGCCGATCAGCTGGGCGGCGGGCTCTTGGGGAGGAGTGTGGGGACCTCCTCCACCCTCCTTCACAAGAGCCGGCCAGCCTTTCCCCCCAGCTGGGCGGCGGGCTCAAGTGGCAGCGGCTGCAGGGTGGCTGGGGTGTCTGGAAGGCTTCGGGACACCCCCCCACCCTGCAGCCGCTGCCGCCGCTTGAAGCCGCCCACCCCAGACGTTCTCGGACTTCCAGCCGTCCGAGAACGGCTGGGGTAGGTGGCGCGGGGTGGCTGCCGGCGGCGGGGCCAGCACATCTGAGCAGCAGTGGAGAAGCCTTCCCCCGAGGCCTCTCGGAAGCGCTGGCCGGGAAAATGCCGGCCAGCGCATCCGAGCGCCGGTGGTGGAGCCTTTCCCCTCCTCCCGGCTCTGGACGATCCACCCCTCACCCTCATCTCCGCCGCCGCCGCTGGGTTTCAGAAGCCCCTTCCGAGACCCAGCATCGGTGGTGGAGAAGGGAGTGAGGGGTTGAGAGGAGGGCAAGGCTCGGGGAATACCCGAGCCTTGCCCTTCTCGACACACCTCTCACCCTCATCTCCGCCGCTGACGCTGGGCTTGGAAGCGGCTTCCAAAGCCCAGCAGCGGCGTCGGAGAAGGGGGTGAGGGGTTGGGAGGAGGGCGGCCGTGATCCGTGTCGCGGCCGGCTACCCCATCCATGGACGGACTCCAGAGAGTCCGTCCATGGATGGGGAAGCCGGCCGGGGGCGGATCCAAGCCCTGGATGCCTGAAAGGTATCCGGACCCCTCCCATCCTGCCGCCGCCGCTTGGATCAGTCCCTCCCTGGCGAGGGTAGGGATCCCGGCCGCGGGGGCAGGGTGGGAGGATCTGAGGCATCCGCAGGGGAATCCTGGGGGTGGCCTTGGAAGGACCCTTCGGAAGGGTCCTTCCGAGGCTACTGCCTGCATTTCCCCCCAGCTGAGCGGCGGGAGTGGTCCTTCGAAGGCTCCCGCTGGTCAGCTGTGGGAAAATGGTGCCTATGGGGAAAAATCGCAAAGCGATTTTTCCCCATAGGCAAAATCGTAATGTGATCCGAAAAGCGATGGCAAAAAAGCCATCGCTATACGGATCCATCGTTAAATGGGGCGCTCGTTAAACGAGGCACCACTGTACAGCATAGTGAGGACCCTGTACATTCCCAGCAGACTCCCTCCCTTCCTCCACTGCTCCCACTGCAGTGGGACCTCCGTTTCCCATCCCAGTCTCATCCTGGCTGCCTCGAAACATGGATAATTAATGCTCCCTGGGAGAATTTATGCCCCCTTCCCCCACGGTGGCTGCTCCCTCTCACTCACACTGTCACGTTCCCGAGGGATTACAACAGCAGAATCCGATAAGCCAGTCCAAAGTCAGGACAGCTGGATGTCATCAGCTGGTTGCTTTATAGTGAAGCCTGCTCTCTTTCTGGCTCGGGGCTTCACCATCTCATTTGGGGAAAGGGTAGGCAGTTTCCTCTCCACCCTTCGAACCTCTCTGGATGCATCCCTCTTTAAGACATCAGGGCAGATGCCTTTCTCCACATATTGTCCCACAGGTACTTTCTCAGAATTGTTTTCCCTATGTGGGAGAACACTATCATGGGTCACTTTAGGATTCGCAGGTCTGTCAAGTGCAATCTTAAATGATTGGTTGCTTTTAAATGCACTGCACTTGTCATCTGATTCTGGTTCTTTGTTCAGGGACATATCAGGTAGGGGTTTGCTTTGCAAAGTTTTATGATCTAATTGTTCTGCCTCTGCCAAAAGTAATTTTCTCCCCGCTATAGTTCTCAGTTCTACTACTTCTCTTTCCTGAGCCTCATGCAAGCTTTTTCCTTTTCCAGGAGCATTTCCCAAGCTTGGCTCTGCCATCTCTAAGGACTTTTCTTTATATAAAAGCTCCTTATCCAGGCAAGACCTTGCAGGGTATTCCAGAAACAACGAAGCGTCAGCTTCAAAGCAATCTACCACCATAATCTCCTCCTGCTGCTCCTGTGCCAAACCATTTTTATTTGAGGTTTTCAGAAGCATGAGATCAACTGGTTCTTAACCTTTTTGAAAGAAACGCCCCTTGAGCCATTGAGGAAGTTATCATCGCCCCCCTCCCCGCGGTGATGATTGATTGATTGATTGATTGATTGATTGATTGATTTAAGACACTTAAATCCAATAACCCCTGGAAACAAAATTAAATTCCAAGAAAATGAAATGCCCCCCAAAAAGTAACATTTAATGATTTAGTGGCAACTGACTTTTAAGATGCAAAAAGAAATATGAAAAGGGCATAAAAACAAATGCAGGAACTAAAAATTTCAAGACAAAAAGTCTGAAACTAAATTAAACTGGGAGGAAAATATATATTCATGCACACTGTAAAAAGGCTGCAGCCATCTTCACAGGTTCGGCTTGCTCCAGTGCCCCCCTACCGCCCCCCTTCTGCTCCAGTGCCCCCACACCGCCCCTTTTCGTTCTACCGCCCCCCTGAAAAATGAAATCGCCCCCTGGGGGGCATTATCGCCCACGTTAAGAACCACTGAACTACAGAAACACTCTTCAGCTGGGTAACCATGGAAACCTCTCTCTGCAGGCTCCTCTCTGATACTGTGTCAATTTCAGCTGCAGAGGGTGATTCCTGGCCTCCTGGTGAGAATGTAAGTGCGAAAGCACTCTTAACATGCTCTATTGACTGCACTCCATCTCCATATATCAGGTCTTTGTCAGTCACAGATTTCTCTGGGGGTTCAGGGGTTAGTGTAGTATGCTCTATCAAAGTACTATCTTCCTTCTGTTCCTCATTACAGGAAGGAACATTAAGGGTTTTCACAATACTCTCATTAGCCAATTTGGCTACCTCATGGTCTGTTCCTGAACTGGGGCATCCCTGGTTTGCTTCTAGGGTTTGGCAATCTATTTTCCCCTCAGAGGCATCCACAGTTCCCAAGCAGTACACTTTCTTGATCTGGCCATTATTCTCCACGTTTTTAGGTTTATCTTTTGTACAATGGTATGGTAAATGACCAGGCTTGCCGCTTTTGTAATTTTTTCTCTCATCCTGATCTGGTAAACCTTTCCTCAGAGTTCACTTGGTTCTGAGGACTAGGTCATGCTAATTTAGCTAAGGTACCACCTTGGCCTTCATTCCATGTTGTTTCGCTGAGGTAATTTTTATTAAAGGACTTCTTATTGTTGTCCCAGTTTTTACCACCAAGTTTTACCTCAGAATAATTTGAGTTTAATTCTTTTACATAACCAGCTGTTTTTGATAGATTCCCCTCAGGATTGGTTTTATTATTATAGTTTTGGACTGTTAATTCCATCAGTTTTACTCTCAGTTCAGCTCTGAGCTGTAAAATCTTTTCCTCAGTCCTAACTTTGATTTCTAACAGTTTTTCTTTTAATTTAATTTAATGCTGCAGCTTCCATTTTTCAAAATCTTGCTTCCTTTTCCTCATCTCAGCCTCATTTTTGAGCTGTAATTCTTTTGATTTAACTTTCTGTTCCAGCTTCCATTTTTCAAACTCCTGAGGGCTTAATTCCTTTGGTTTCTCTGAGGCACCCTCATTAAATTCCTCTTGCTCTATTTCAGATAACGGGTCACTGAGAGGGTTTCCCTCCATTTCTTGAGGTAAAACTTCATCCTCAGGATTCCCCCTTGTGCTACGTTTGGGTGGCATATTTACTTCTGGGATGATTAGTATAGAGTAGTTACTGATTTTGAAAGGACCTGTTTTTCTTCTCTCACTTCCAGTCACTAAAATATTTTTACTTCAAGCAAAGGCTTTCTCCTCTCTTCTCTCAGATCTGCTCTGACCCCTGGCTTCTGCCTTTTCACAAGTGCTCTCTATCCTTAGAGCCTTGAGCCTTAAGCTACCCTTCTGGTCTTCAGATCCTGAGGTAAACACAAAAATTTCTTTTCAGAGTTGTTCCTTAACTTAGACCCCCCAGATCTTGGTTCAGAAGCCCCCACTACTAAGCTTTTCCCAAAAGCTCTAGTGAGGTACCAAACTTCTTTGCCACAGACCGCTGTCTAAAAGGTACCCTTGACTCCAGAAAAATTCTTTATAAACTCAGGCTTGACTGGAATTCTTTGAGTTCAACTCAGGCTTCACTGGATTTCTTCGAATCCCACCGCTGCCACCAATTGTGGCATCCACCCTCGTACCCCTTTGCTTGACCTTCAAGCCTCAGAGCACATGGAGGCAAACACTCTGTTCTTTTACACTTGCTGCCACCAGGTGATCTCTAAACACTATTACTTCAGAAAGTTTCAGGTCCACACTTCAATTTCTTTAAAATAAAACTTTGGTTTATTGATTACAGAGATTGATTCATTGATATCTTCAGTAGCTAATCACTCCTCAGAATTTCCCAAACTACACACTCTATTACTCTCTGTTTTACTCTCTACACACTGACTCTATCTGACTTAATCTCCTCTTGACACTCTGACTCCGCCTCTTATAGCATCTCTCTTAGCTCCACGTCACAGCAATATGAATATTCATAAACCATTACATAATACAACAAGAACCATAGATCTAATAAATGGAGAACGCTACACTACTTCTTTCAGATGGTCTTCCCTCTTGTGATGTCTGGCATTCAACTTGGCTCCAGAATTTTGTAGCTGTGGCTCAAAAAGGGACCTTTTGCAAGCTCTTGGCAAGACGGGCAGAGAAGCACTATGAACACCTTCTCGACAAGTCCTAAAATTGTTGCCTATCCAGGAAGGGATCATGTCACTCTCATGTGCTCTCAGGTCATATCTGACCTCTGACAATCCTCATAGGGATTTTTGAGGTACAGAAATTCCAGGACTATTTTTTCCCCACTCCTAGCGTCCTGGGAGGGACTTGAAACTACCCGGCACTAGATTGCCTGAATTCCTGCCCAACAGTCTATTCACTATACAGGGGTGCCTCGACTTACAAACTTATTCCGTATTGGAATGATGTTTGCAAGTCAAAATGTTTGTAAGTTGAAGCACCATTTCCCATAGGAATGCATTGGAAACCGATTAATCGTTCCAGCTGAAGAAAAAAATCACCAAAAAATTAAAAGAACACAGCAAGCCCGGTCCAATGGTGCTCCATTGCTGAGGTTTAAGAAGAAGAAAAAACCTCCAGAAACAAACACTAAAGCCACCTCCGTTGCTGAGGTTTAAGAAGAAGAAACCTCCAGAAACAAAAAGTAAAGCCACCTCCGTTGCTGAGGTTTAAGAAGAAAACTCCATAAACAAAAAGTAATGCCACCTCCGTTGCTGAGGTTTAAGAAGAAACCTCCAGAAACAAACACTAAAGCCACCAACAACGCAGCATCGAAACATACCCGCCCCAGCCCAAACCCACCCAGAACAGTTTTTTAAAAGGCAAAAATAGCGCGCGCATGCACACACACACACACACACACACACACACACACACACACACACACACACACACACACACACACACACACACACACACATACACCGAAGCAGAAGGAGGCTCTCCCAAGCCTATGACGATGACACACTCTCTAACTGCCGAAAGTGAAAGAGCTACAGTGCAAAGCAGCCTCATGGCCACCTACAGTTAGAAACCTGAACTGCCCCCTTTTTCCCCTGCCTTTTTTCTGTTCGTAAGCGGAAGCTCCATTCGCAAGTCGAAGTAAAATGTTGCAACCGCTGTTGAAATGTTTGTACGTAGGGATGTTCGTAAGTCGAGGCACCACTGTACTACAGTAGCTCTGAAGGATTAGTATAGCCCACCTCCAACCCTTTTCTTGACCTGCGGGGAAAATTTATCCTGACCTGTTGAAGGTTCAGCCTGACTGTTAACAGTCTCTCAGTTTGCAGAGAAACAAAACCTCTCCAGATTGTGACCTCATTCTGACATCAGAGAATTATGTTTTTCTTGGGCCAAGGCTGTCTCCATGCCAACTGTAGCCACCCATCAACCTCTGTCATTAAGCAGCCCTTGAGGTGACTCTTCAGTAATTGTATCTTTGGTCACCTGAGGGAGCTGAACAGGAGTCTGTTGTGACTTATGGCTATGCTGGCTAGGGGAATGGTGGGAGCTGCTGTCCAAAAAAGGAAATTGATCAAGCTCTGCTTGGTCTTTTTTTAAAAAAACATTTTATTAGTTTTTCAATATATCTACATTCAGTTCCTGCGTGTTAAGCATTGTGTCACATGGGTTGCTTATAATTATTTGTTTTTGCGTCTTGGTGTCTTCTTAGTCGTCCCTTCAAAATCTATACATTTTTTAAGCATTTGAACCAATCATGTATTTTTTTAGCATACAATATTGGCTATTATAATATGGCTCTCATAGTACAGTGGTGCCTCTCATAATGGGCGCCCCGTTTGATGAATCCGCATAGCGACGATGTTTTTGCAATCGCTTTTGTGATCGCATAACGATGTTTCCTATGGGGGAAAATCACTTTGCGATGATTGGTAAGCTGTTTCGCTTACTGATTTTCGCATAGCAATGTTTTTTCCCCAGCTGATCGGCGATTCCAAAATGGCCGCTGGGTAAAACAGGGACGGATTCCTCGCATACCGGGCAGCTAAAATGGCTGCCATATGGAGGATTTTCGCTTAAAAGGTAAGTTTTAAGCCCATAGGAACGCATTGAAGGGGTTTCAATGCATTCCTATGAGCTTTTTAATTTTGCATAGCGACGAATCCATATAGTGACGATTTTTGCTGCACGGATTATCGTCGCTATGCAGGGCACCACTGCATATAATGTCCTCAAAATCCTCTAATAAAATACCTAATAAAAGCAATTCTGGTTTCAAATCTTTATAATTTTGAGGCAATTTAACTGACCAACTTTGTTTTATACCAATAACTAAATAGGTTCCTAACACATAATAAATGTTATCTAAAGCATTTTATATAGATTTTCTTTGTATAATTGTTTAGCCATTTCTATCACCACATTTTTCTGTCATATCTGTATCAATATCATATCTAATATATGTTAATTAAGTACTATTTGTTTTACCTCTTTCTTACGGCTAGCTTTAGTTTACCTTAAGAATCATCGTGTTATGCCTTTACCCTGATTAGTGATCTCTTATTTCAGTTTGATTCCCTTTTCTAATATATATTTTCCCTTGCAATTCCAGAAGTTAGGTAAATATATGTTTTCAACGTTGAAGGCCACCTTAATTTTTTTCTATTACCTTTCTAAGTAACTCCTCTTGTTTGTCTTTTCACCATTCTTATTCCTATCTTTCTAAAATTTCTGCCATCCCTTGTACCAACTGAGATCATTTTGTGCACTTGATCTATCTCTAATAAATCTTCCAGGCTATTTTTAATTAAATCGGCTGGTTCTCTCCCCTTATCTTCCCTTGACACATCTAAGACTCTCCTCGGCTCCAGGGTTAGATTTAGATCTAAATTTTCTCCTCTGATTTCTTCCAGTCCCTCCTTTGGTTGGCATACATCATCCACCACCCTCTCATTTCCTTGTTCATTATTCCCTGTCTCCTGTTGACTATAGTCCTTAACTGCTCCTTGAATAATTTTGCCTCTTCGTTGTGGGATCTCACTATTTCTAAAATTGCTTGAAGGGTAGATTTTGTTTCATTCCAAAAATTTCCTTGTTGTAGCCTTATGTTCCAGATATCAAATAATTATATTCCAAGTGAAAGTTGTCCAGTTGCTTAAAGTAATCAGTCCAATTCCATCAATACGTGCTTCAATAGCTCCACTTTAATAGATTGATCATCTTTAGGGCTAAACTTGAATCCAGTCTCAGCTGTAAAAGCTTTCCCCCACTTGGAGGCTCAAGGACACTTGCTCACCAAATAGTTCACTTGATGTTTGTATTCATGGCCTCATGTCTTTTGTAATCCAGCCCCAGAAGCAGTCAAGGATACATCCAAATGTTTGTATTGGTCCACATAGGTCCACATTAGCCAGATATATATTCCAAGATGAATTGCCTTTGTTAGACTTTCCGGGGTTAATTTGTCAATGCTTCAGTCAGTTCTCAGGAAAAAAAAGAAGAGTCAAAACAGATTCCCAGCTTAGGCCACCATAGAATGTTCAAGGTCATGTGTTCTGGGCTTTTCACCAACACTTAGATAGCAATAACATAACAAGTTTAAGTCTCAGAGTTGTTTAGCTAATAATGATTTTAAGAGAGGGATTTCTTACATTTCTAATGCCAAAGTACTACCAAACTTCCTTCCTTCACCACTGCTCTATAAGTGTTGAGGATAAGAGACACTGTTTCTTTTATAGGGATTTTCTCATCCAGGGATAGTCATAAAGCAGTATAGTTATAAAATATTTATCACCAATGGTAACAACAAAGTTAATTAGCTGATTTATCGCTTGTCTATTGCTGGCTGCCAACGACTTGCAAGTGAGCTATTCAGCTCTTTGTTTCTGCCTGCTGGTTGACTGAGGAGTTTCCCAGATAAAACAGGAGTAACTGCTGTCCCTCCCCCCATGATCAACAGGCTTCTCCCCCAGTTCACCACTTCTTTGGTGTGGATTTAACCCCCTGGGGGGTCCCAAACAGGTCAGAATTCAACCCAGGGGATGGAGCTCCATCCTCCTGCTGCTGTTTTGTTGCAGTGTCAAGCAAAAAAAACAACAAAAAAAAACACCTCAAGCCGGAGTCTTTTATTATCGTAAGTCATACATCAGAAGGGACCCAAAAGGCTGCTTCCAGTAAAGAAACAAATCCCAAATGTTGGTAGTTACTCATTATCTTAAGAGTCAGAATTTTCTTTCAAAGAGGAACAAGTGGAATATTGCTTGTGTTTAAAATAAACAACCCCCTTCACGGATTGCTGCCTTGTCATGGTGAAGGGGCCTGAGTAATTCACAGAAGCTATGGGTTATGCCGTGCAGGGACACCCAAGACAGACAGGTCATAGTGGAGAGTTCTGACTAAACACTATCCACTTGGAGCAGGAACTGGCAAGCCACTCCAGTATCTTTGC